>NW_022263131.1:0-52038 GCF_002021735.2 Oncorhynchus kisutch
AACATTAAGATAATCAGTCCATTAATTACCCTCTGGATCATTAAATCAGTCACTTGCTAAATTACATTTCTGCATCTATTACTCAGTGGAGAGACCACAAGGCCAGGAGAGAACCACGGGGCCAGGGAGAGACCACAAGGCCAGGGAGAGACCACGGGGCCAGGGAGAGACCAAGGGGCCAAGGAGAGACCACGGGGCCAGGAGAGAACACGGGGCCAGAGAGAGACCACGAGGCCAGGGAGGACCACGGGGCCAGAGAGAGACCACGAGGCCAGGAGAGACCACGGGGCCAGGAGAGACCACGGGGTCAGGGAGAGACTTGTTTCATCATCCATCAGATGGATTCAGATTCAGCCACCAGCCAAAGCCTGGACACAGTGCTACTGGCCTTCTATACCTAGCTAGTAGCTACTGGCCTTCTATACCTAGCTAGTAGCTACTGGCCTTCTATACCTAGCTAGTAGCTACTGGCCTTCTATACCTAGCTAGTAGCTACTGGCCTTCTATACCTAGCTACGGGCCTTCTATACCTAGCTAGTAGCTACTGGCCTTCTATACCTAGCTAGTAGCTACTGGCCTTCTATACCTAGCTAGTAGCTACTGGCCTTCTATACCTAGCTAGTAGCTACGGACCTTTCCTCCACTCTACCATACAAGGATTTTACTGACACCAGTTAGCATAGAAATATGAGCAACATATTGTAGAACACTCAGGATCCCCTTTTAGGCAATAAGAATGAAATGCATACAATCCAATATTAGATACTTTAATCCAAGACACTCAGATGTCTGTCTTTGTGTCGTGGTTCACGTAGTGAAGATCTGAGGGATAACCAGTTTAATTCAGCATACATCAAGTATTAGTATACACATATCAAGTACATGATCGACTCAGGTCATGCAATGTGACTTCTCTCATAAACATCCCAGAGACCAGTACGTATCACTCCACAGACCATGGACACTCAGCAGGAGGCTGCAGGAGCACCATGCTGCATGTGAGCTGCAGTAGTGTACAGTAGAGGGACGTAGTGAACACTGAAACAGCCACTTAAGGAATGGCCGAGGAAGTACTATCCTATCGATAGGCAGCGACAACGGAGACAAATGTCTGGCGAGCTCTGCCAAGCCGAGCCGAGTGTCCCGGGTTAATTGAGATAATATTGACCCCTTCTGTAATCTGTTCCCCTGGTCGCGCCACCCGACGGGGATACATGCCTCCCAAATACACAAATAAATAGGTACATGAATAACAATAAATGCATTAGCCGACTGATGGAAGGGGAGAGAGGGGGAGATGAGTGTGTGTGTGGTGCGTGCATGCATCTGTGTGTGTGTGTGTGTGCATGCTTGGTGTGTGTAAAAGGGAAACTGGTGGATCCATAGCTAGAGATGTTTGGTGTAGGGGCCAGTAATTAAAAGGTGCTTGTGGAGAGTAATGAGAACAGGAGGAAAATGGGAAGTCGATATTTATGCAGCCAGCAGGCAGCTCTAATTTGTTATGATGGCTGGTGGGTGGAGCATGGGCTTGGCTGCCAATAACTGTGTGTGTGTGTGTGTGTGTGTGTGTGTGTGTGTGTGTGTGTGTGTGTGTGTGTGTGTGTGTGTGGTGTGTTTGTGTGTGTGTGTGCTGGTAATTACACCGCCCAGCAGACGTAAGTGCAGAGGGGCTGGGGCCAGTGAGAGTACAAGCCACAGACATTAACACTGTTACCATGTTAAACGCCACTGATTACTCCGTACTCACTTCCCCCTCTCTCTAATGGCTAACTCTTGCCTACTGTCCACCTCTGCTGCCAATATCATTACAATGCCCGTGTCACTGTCACCACTGCTGTCCCCAGTTTCCATCACTACTACTGTCCCCAGTTTCCATCACTACTTTCCACTACTACTACTGTCCCCAGTTTCCATCACTACTACTGTTTCCATCACTACTATTGTTTCCATCACTACTACTGTCCCCAGTTTCCATCACTACTACTGTCCCCAGTCTCCATCACTACTACTGTCCCCAGTCTCCATCACTACTACTGTCCCCAGTTTCCATCCCTACTACTGTCCCCAGTTTCCATCCCTACTACTGTTCCCAGTTTCCATCACTACTACTGTCCCCAGTTTCCATCACTACTACTGTCCCCAGTTTCCATCACTACTACTGTCCCCAGTTTCCATCACTACTTTCCACTACTACTACTGTCCCCAGTTTCCATCACTACTACTGTTTCCATCACTACTACTGTCCCCAGTTTCCATCACTACAACTGTCCCCAGTTTCCATCACTACAACTGTACCCAGTTTCCATCCCTACTACTCTCCCCCAGTTTCCATCACTACTACTGTCCCCAGTTTCCATCCCTACTACTGTCCCCAGTTTCCATCCCTACTACTGTCCCCAGTTTCCATCCCTACAACTGTCCCCAGTTTCCATCCCTACAACTGTCCCCAGTTTCCATCCCTAATACAGTCCCCAGTTTCCATCCCTACAACTGTCCCCAGTTTCCATCCCTACTACAGTCCCCAGTTTCCATCCCTACTACAGTCCCCAGTTTCCATCACCACTACTGTCCCCAGTTTCCATCACCACTACTGTCCCCAGTTTCCATCACTACTACTGTCCCCAGTTTCCATCCCTACTACTGTCCCCAGTTTCCATCCCTACTACTGTCCCCAGTTTCCATCCCTACTACTGTCCCCAGTTTCCATCCCTACTACTGTCCCCAGTTTCCATCCCTACTACTGTCCCCAGTTTCCATCCCTACTACTGTCCCCAGTTTCCATCCCTACTACTGTCCCCAGTTTCCATCACTACTACTGTCCCCAGTTTCCATCACTACTACTGTCCCCAGTTTGCATCACTACTACTGTCCCCAGTTTCCATCACTACAACTGTCCCCAGTTTCCATCACTACTACTGTCCCCAGTTTCCATCACTACTACTGTCCCCAGTTTCCATCACTACAACTGTCCCCAGTTTCCATCACTACTACTGTCCCCAGTTTCCATCACTACTACTGTCCCCAGTTTCCATCACTACTACTGTCCCCAGTTTCCATCACTACTACTGTCCCCAGTTTCCATCACTACAACTGTCCCCATCCATATTCCTCAGTATTGCAGTCCTGAACAAACAGATGGCTGTTTACTCCAGTTTGGAGATGCGTTTCAAACAACCCAATGTTTTATATATGTTATACCTTTATCTAGGCAGGTCAGTTAGGAACTAATTATTATTTACAATGACAGCCTACCGGGGAACAGTGGGTTAACTGCCTTGTTCAGGGGCAGAGCGACAGATTTTTACCTTGTCAGCTCGGGGATTCGATCCAGCAACCTTTCGCTTAATGGCCCAACGCTCTAACCACTAGGCTACCTGCTGGTTACTGGCCCAACGCTCTAACCACTAGGCTACCTGCTGGTTACTAGTCCAACGCTCTAACCACTAGGCTACCTGCTGGTTACTGGCCCAACGCTCTAACCACTAGGCTACCTGCTGGTTACTAGTCCAACGCTCTAACCACTAGGCTACCTGCTGGTTACTAGTCCAACACTCTAACCACTAGGCTACCTGCTGGTTACTGGCCCAACGCTCTAACCACTAGGCTACCTGCTGGTTACTAGTCCAACGCTCTAACCACTAGGCTACCTGCTGGTTACTAGTCCAACGCTCTAACCACTAGGCTACCTGCTGGTTACTGGCCCAACGCTCTAACCACTAGGCTACCTGCTGGTTACTGGCCCAACGCTCTAACCACTAGGCTACCTGCTGGTTACTGGCCCAACGCTCTAACCACTAGGCTACCTGCTGGTTACTGGCCCAACGCTCTAACCACTAGGCTACCTGCTGGTTACTGGCCCAACGCTCTAACCACTAGGCTACCTGCTGGTTACTGGCCCAACGCTCTAACCACTAGGCTACCTGCTGGTTACTAGTACAACGCTCTAATTACTAGGCTACCTGCTGGTTACTAGTCCAACGCTCTAACCACTAGGCTACCTGCTGGTTACTAGTCCAACGCTCTAACCACTAGGCTACCTGCTGGTTACTGGCCCAACGCTCTAACCACTAGGCTACCTGCTGGTTACTAGTCCAACGCTCTAACCACTAGGCTACCTGCTGGTTACTGGCCCAACGCTCTAACCACTAGGCTACCTGCTGGTTACTAGTCCAACGCTCTAACCACTAGGCTACCTGCTGGTTACTAGTCCAACGCTCTAACCACTAGGCTACCTGCCTGGTTACTAGTCCAACGCTCTAACCACTAGGCTACCTTGCTGGTTACTAGTCCAACTCTCTAACCACTAGGCTACCTGCTGGTTACTAGTCCAACGCTCTAACCACTAGGCTACCTGCTGGTTACTAGTCCAACGCTCTAACCACTAGGCTACCTGCTGGTTACTAGTCCAACGCTCTAACCACTAGGCTACCTGCTGGTTACTAGTCCAACGCTCTAACCACTAGGCTACCTGCTGGTTACTAGTCCAACGCTCTAACCACTAGGCTACCTGCTGGTTACTAGTCCAACGCTCTAACCACTAGGCTACCTGCTGGTTACTAGTCCAACGCTCTAACCACTAGGCTACCTGCTGGTTACTGGCCCAACGCTCTAACCACTAGGCTACCTGCTGGTTACTAGTCCAACGCTCTAACCACTAGGCTACCTGCTGGTTACTGGCCCAACGCTCTAACCACTAGGCTACCTGCTGGTTACTGGCCCAACGCTCTAACCACTAGGCTACCTGCTGGTTACTGGCCCAACGCTCTAACCACTAGGCTACCTGCTGGTTACTAGTCCAACGCTCTAACCACTAGGCTACCTGCTGGTTACTAGTCCAACGCTCTAACCACTAGGCTACCTGCTGGTTACTAGTCCAACGCTCTAACCACTAGGCTACCTGCTGGATACTGGCCCAACGCTCTAACCACTAGGCTACCTGCTGGTTACTAGTCCAACGCTCTAACCACTAGGCTACCTGCTGGTTACTGGCCCAACGCTCTAACCACTAGGCTACCTGCTGGTTACTAGTCCAACGCTCTAACCACTAGGCTACCTGCTGGTTACTAGTCCAACGCTCTAACCACTAGGCTACCTGCTGGTTACTAGTCCAACGCTCTAACCACTAGGCTACCTGCTGGTTACTAGTCCAACGCTCTAACCACTAGGCTACCTGCTGGTTACTAGTCCAACGCTCTAACCACTAGGCTACCTGCTGGTTACTAGTCCAACGCTCTAACCACTAGGCTACCTGCTGGTTACTAGTCCAACGCTCTAACCACTAGGCTACCTGCTGGTTACTAGTCCAACGCTCTAACCACTAGGCTACCTGCTGGTTACTAGTCCAACGCTCTAACCACTAGGCTACCTGCTGGTTACTAGTCCAACGCTCTAACCACTAGGCTACCTGCTGGTTACTGGCCCAACGCTCTAACCACTAGGCTACCTGCTGGTTACTAGTCCAACGCTCTAACCACTAGGCTACCTGCTGGTTACTAGTCCAACGCTCTAACCACTAGGCTACCTGCTGGTTACTAGTCCAACGCTCTAACCACTAGGCTACCTGCTGGTTACTAGTCCAACGCTCTAACCACTAGGCTACCTGCTGGTTACTGGCCCAACGCTCTAACCACTAGGCTACCTGCTGGGTTACTAGTCCAACGCTCTAACCACTAGGCTACCTGCTGGTTACTGGCCCAACGCTCTAACCACTAGGCTACCTGCTGGTTACTGGCCCAACGCTCTAACCACTAGGCTACCTGCTGGTTACTAGTCCAACGCTCTAACCACTAGGCTACCTGCTGGTTACTGGCCCAACGCTCTAACCACTAGGCTACCTGCTGGTTACTGGCCCAACGCTCTAACCACTAGGCTACCTGCTGGTTACTAGTCCAACGCTCTAAACACTAGGCTACCTGCTGGTTACTAGTCCAACGCTCTAACCACTAGGCTACCTGCTGGTTACTAGTCCAACGCTCTAACCACTAGGCTACCTGCTGGTTACTAGTCCAACGCTCTAACCACTAGGCTACCTGCTGGTTACTAGTCCAACGCTCTAACCACTAGGCTACCTGCTGGTTACTAGTCCAACGCTCTAACCACTAGGCTACCTGCTGGTTACTAGTCCAACGCTCTAACCACTAGGCTACCTGCTGGTTACTGGCCCAACGCTCTAACCACTAGGCTACCTGCTGGTTACTAGTCCAACGCTCTAACCACTAGGCTACCTGCTGGTTACTGGCCCAACGCTCTAACCACTAGGCTACCTGCTGGTTACTAGTCCAACGCTCTAACCACTAGGCTACCTGCTGGTTACTGGCCCAACGCTCTAACCACTAGGCTACCTGCTGGTTACTAGGCCAACGCTCTAACCACTAGGCTACCTGCTGGTTACTGGCCCAATGCTCTAACCACTAGGCTACCTGCTGGTTACTAGTCCAACGCTCTAACCACTAGGCTACCTGCTGGTTACTGGCCCAATGCTCTAACCACTAGGCTACCTGCTGGTTACTAGGCCAACGCTCTAACCACTAGGCTACCTGCTGGTTACTAGTCCAACGCTCTAACCACTAGGCTACCTGCTGGTTACTAGTCCAACGCTCTAACCACTAGGCTACCTGCTGGTTACTGGCCCAACGCTCTAACCACCAGGCTACCTGCTGGTTACTAGTCCAACGCTCTAACCACTAGGCTACCTGCTGGTTACTAGTCCAACGCTCTAACCACTAGGCTACCTGCTGGTTACTAGTCCAACGCTCTAACCACTAGGCTACCTGCTGGTTACTAGTCCAACGCTCTAACCACTAGGCTACCTGCTGGTTACTAGTCCAACGCTCTAACCACTAGGCTACCTGCTGGTTACTAGTCCAACGCTCTAACCACTAGGCTACCTGCTGGTTACTAGTCCAACGCTCTAACCACTAGGCTACCTGCTGGTTACTAGTCCAACGCTCTAACCACTAGGCTACCTGCTGGTTACTGGCCCAACGCTCTAACCACTAGGCTACCTGCTGGTTACTAGTCCAACGCTCTAACCACTAGGCTACCTGCTGGTTACTAGTCCAACGCTCTAACCACTAGGCTACCTGCTGGTTACTAGTCCAACGCTCTAACCACTAGGCTACCTGCTGGTTACTAGTCCAACGCTCTAAACACTAGGCTACCTGCTGGTTACTGGCCCAACGCTCTAACCACTAGGCTACCTGCTGGTTACTAGTCCAACGCTCTAACCCACTAGGCTACCTGCTGGTTACTGGCCCAACGCTCTAACCACTAGGCTACCTGCTGGTTACTGGCCCAACGCTCTAACCACTAGGCTACCTGCTGCGTTACCTAGTCCAACGCTCTAACCACTAGGCTACCTGCTGGTTACTGGCCCAACGCTCTAACCACTAGGCTACCTGCTGGTTACTGGCCCAACGCTCTAACCACTAGGCTACCTGCTGGTTACTAGTCCAACGCTCTAACCACTAGGCTACCTGCTGGTTAACTAGTCCAACAACGCTCTAACCACTAGGCTACCTGCTGGTTACTAGTCCAACGCTCTAACCACTAGGCTACCTGCTGGTTACTAGTCCAACGCTCTAACCACTAGGCTACCTGCTGGTTACTAGTCCAACGCTCTAACCACTAGGCTACCTGCTGGTTACTAGTCCAACGCTCTAACCACTAGGCTACCTGCTGGTTACTGGCCCAACGCTCTAACCACTAGGCTACCTGCTGGTTACTAGTCCAACGCTCTAACCACTAGGCTACCTGCTGGTTACTGGCCCAACGCTCTAACCACTAGGCTACCTGCTGGTTACTAGTCCAACGCTCTAACCACTAGGCTACCTGCTGGTTACTGGCCCAACGCTCTAACCACTAGGCTACCTGCTGGTTACTAGGCCAACGCTCTAACCACTAGGCTACCTGCTGGTTACTGGCCCAATGCTCTAACCACTAGGCTACCTGCTGGTTACTAGTCCAACGCTCTAACCACTAGGCTACCTGCTGGTTACTGGCCCAATGCTCTAACCACTAGGCTACCTGCTGGTTACTAGGCCAACGCTCTAACCACTAGGCTACCTGCTGGTTACTAGTCCAACGCTCTAACCACTAGGCTACCTGCTGGTTACTAGTCCAACGCTCTAACCACTAGGCTACCTGCTGGTTACTGGCCCAACGCTCTAACCACCAGGCTACCTGCTGGTTACTAGTCCAACGCTCTAACCACTAGGCTACCTGCTGGTTACTAGTCCAACGCTCTAACCACTAGGCTACCTGCTGGTTACTAGTCCAACGCTCTAACCACTAGGCTACCTGCTGGTTACTAGTCCAACGCTCTAACCACTAGGCTACCTGCTGGTTACTAGTCCAACACTCTAACCACTAGGCTACCTGCTGGTTACTAGTCCAACGCTCTAACCACTAGGCTACCTGCTGGTTACTAGTCCAACGCTCTAACCACTAGGCTACCTGCTGGTTACTAGTCCAACGCTCTAACCACTAGGCTACCTGCTGGTTACTAGTCCAACGCTCTAACCACTAGGCTACCTGCTGGTTACTAGTCCAACGCTCTAACCACTAGGCTACCTGCTGGTTACTGGCCCAACGCTCTAACCACTAGGCTACCTGCTGGTTACTAGTCCAACGCTCTAACCACTAGGCTACCTGCTGGTTACTAGTCCAACGCTCTAACCACTAGGCTACCTGCTGGTTACTAGTCCAACGCTCTAACCACTAGGCTACCTGCTGGTTACTAGTCCAACGCTCTAACCACTAGGCTACCTGCTGGTTACTAGTCCAACGCTCTAACCACTAGGCTACCTGCTGGTTACTGGCCCAACGCTCTAACCACTAGGCTACCTGCTGGTTACTAGTCCAACGGTCTAACCACTAGGCTACCTGCTGGTTACCGGCCCAACGCTCTAACCACTAGGCTACCTGCTGGTTACTGGCCCAACGCTCTAACCACTAGGCTACCTGCTAGTTACTAGACCAACGCTCTAACCACTAGGCTACCTGCTGGTTACTGGCCCAACGCTCTAACCACTAGACTACCTGCTGGTTACTGGCCCAACGCTCTAACCACTAGGCTACCTGCTGGTTACTAGTCCAACGCTCTAACCACTAGGCTACCTGCTGGTTACTAGTCCAACGCTCTAACCACTAGGCTACCTGCTGGTTACTAGTCCAACGCTCTAACCACTAGGCTACCTGCTGGTTACTAGTCCAACGCTCTAACCACTAGGCTACCTGCTGGTTACTAGTCCAACGCTCTAACCACTAGGCTACCTGCTGGTTACTAGTCCAACGCTCTAACCACTAGGCTACCTGCTGGTTACTAGTCCAACGCTCTAACCACTAGGCTACCTGCTGGTTACTGGCCCAACGCTCTAACCACTAGGCTACCTGCTGGTTACTAGTCCAACGCTCTAACCACTAGGCTACCTGCTGGTTACTGGCCCAACGCTCTAACCACTAGGCTACCTGCTGGTTACTGGCCCAACGCTCTAACCACTAGGTTACCTGCTGGTTACTGGCCCAACGCTCTAACCACTAGGCTACCTGCTGGTTACTAGGCCAACGCTCTAACCACTAGGCTACCTGCTGGTTACTAGGCCAACGCTCTAACCACTAGGCTACCTGCTGGTTACTGGCCCAACGCTCTAACCACTAGGCTACCTGCTGGTTACTAGTCCAACGCTCTAACCACTAGGCTACCTGCTGGTTACTGGCCCAACGCTCTAACCACTAGGCTACCTGCTGGTTACTAGTCCAACGCTCTAACCACTAGGCTACCTGCTGGTTACTGGCCCAACGCTCTAACCACTAGGCTACCTGCTGGTTACTAGGCCAACGCTCTAACCACTAGGCTACCTGCTGGTTACTGGCCCAACGCTCTAACCACTAGGCTACCTGCTGGTTACTAGTCCAACGCTCTAACCACTAGGCTACCTGCTGGTTACTGGCCCAACGCTCTAACCACTAGGCTACCTGCTGGTTACTAGGCCAACGCTCTAACCACTAGGCTACCTGCTGGTTACTAGTCCAACGCTCTAACCACTAGGCTACCTGCTGGTTACTGGCCCAACGCTCTAACCACTAGGCTACCTGCTGGTTACTGGTCCAACGCTCTAACCACTAGGCTACCTGCTGGTTACTAGTCGAACGCTCTAACCACTAGGCTACCTGCTGGTTACTGGTCCAACGCTCTAACCACTAGGCTACCTGCTGGTTACTGGTCCAACGCTCTAACCACTAGGCTACCTGCTGGTTACTAGTCCAACGCTCTAACCACTAGGCTACCTGCTGGTTACTAGTCCAACGCTCTAACCACTAGGCTACCTGCTGGTTACTGGTCCAACGCTCTAACCACTAGGCTACCTGCTGGTTACTAGTCCAACGCTCTAACCACTAGGCTACCTGCTGGTTACTAGTCCAACGCTCTAACCACTAGGCTACCTGCTGGTTACTGGCCCAACGCTCTAACCACTAGGCTACCTGCTGGTTACTAGTCCAACGCTCTAACCACTAGGCTACCTGCTGGTTACTAGTCCAACGCTCTAACCACTAGGCTACCTGCTGGTTACTAGTCCAACGCTCTAACCACTAGGCTACCTGCTGGTTACTGGCCCAACGCTCTAACCACTAGGCTACCTGCTGGTTACTAGTCCAACGCTCTAACCACTAGGCTACCTGCTGGTTACTGGCCCACCGCTCTAACCACTAGGCTACCTGCTGGTTACTAGTCCAACGCTCTAACCACTAGGCTACCTGCTGGTTACTAGGCCAACGCTCTAACCACTAGGCTACCTGCTGGTTACTAGTCCAACGCTCTAACCACTAGGCTACCTGCTGGTTACTAGTCCAACGCTCTAACCACTAGGCTACCTGCTGGTTACTGGCCCAACGCTCTAACCACTAGGCTACCTGCTGGTTACTGGCCCAACGCTCTAACCACTAGGCTACCTGCCGCCTAAATAATGCAAAACAGGTTAGAGCTCAACAAATCCAGAATATTATTTTACCAGCGCAGTGGGAGTGGGAATTCGAAACTACAAGTTAAGAATCTAAATGTAGTAAGTAATGATTTTCAGGAAGAATCTCTGGAAAAGAAAGAGAGAGGCAGAGAAAGAGAGAGAGCAGAGAGAGAGCGAACAGAGAGAGAGAGCGAGCAGAGAGAGAGAGTGAACAGAGAGAGAGCGAGCAGAGAGAGAGAGTGAACAGAGAGAGAGAGCGAGCAGAGAGAGAGAGCGAGCAGAGAGAGAGAGCAGAGAGAGAGAGTGAACAGAGAGAGAGAGCGAGCAGAGAGAGAGTGAACAGAGAGAGAGTGAACAGAGAGAGAGAGCGAGCAGAGAAAGAGAGCAGAGAGAGAGAGTGAACAGAGAGAGCGAGCGAGCAGAGAGAGAACGAGCAGAGAGCAGAAAGGAGAGGAAACAGACAGAGACAAAGAGACTGGAGTACTCCCCCTACCTGGTGGCATCGGGTGCTGGTTTGAGGTGTCCCTGTGCGTTGCCCTCCCACACGTCATTGGCCAGCTCGTTGCCTATAGAGGTCATGACCTTGAGGAGCTCCAGGGGCCACTCATCCAGGTCCAGGGACCGAACACGAGATAGGTGGGTCCCCAGGTTCCTGTGGATCCCTGAACACTCGATACAGATCAACGCTCCCAGGTTGAGACTGGCCCAGTCGGGGTCTGGGAAAAAGAGACGACACACATTTTAGATACTTCATTTGAATCCATAAGACATATTTGTAAAATGATTCAAAAGAAAAATGGATACAATCATAAAACGTATTATTGTTTATTTTAACTGGATAATAAAATCAATCAATCAATCAATACCATATTACTGAAGGATCAGACAGGAGGTGAAGCAGACAGAACAGGTATTACTGAAGGATCAGACAGGAGGTGAAGGAGACAGAACAGGTATTACTGAAGGATCAGACAGGAGGTGAAGGAGACAGAACAGGTATTACTGAAGGATCAGACAGGAGGTGAAGGAGACAGAACAAGTATTACTGAAGGATCAGACGGGAGGTGAAGAATCAGGCAGAACAGGTATTACTGAAGGATCAGACGGGAGGTGAAGGATCAGGCAGAACAGGTATGACTGAAGGATCAGACGGAAGGTGAAGGATCAGGCAGAACAGGTTTTACTGAAGGATCAGACGGGAGGTGAAGGAGACAGAACAGGTATGACTGAAGGATCAGACGGGAGGTGAAGGAGACAGAACAGGTATGACTGAAGGATCAGACGGAAGGTGAAGGATCAGGCAGAACAGGTATTACTGAAGGATCAGACGGGAGGTGAAGGAGACAGAACAGGTATGACTGAAGGATCAGACGGAAGGTGAAGGATCAGGCAGAACAGGTATTACTGAAGGATCAGACGGGAGGTGAAGGAGACAGAACAGGTATGACTGAAGGATCAGACGGGAGGTGAAGGATCAGGCAGAACAGGTATGACTGTAGGATCAGATGGGAGGTGAAGGATCAGGCAGAACAGGTATGACTGAAGGATCAGACGGGAGGTGAAGGAGACAGAACAGGTATTACTGAAGGATCAGACGGGAGGTGAAGGAGACAGAACAGGTATGACTGAAGGATCAGACGGGAGGTGAAGGATCAGGCAGAACAGGTATGACTGAAGGATCAGATGGGAGGTGAAGGATCAGGCAGAACAGATTTTACTGAAGGATCAGACGGGAGGTGAAGGAGACAGAACAGGTATTACTGAAGGATCAGACGGGAGGTGAAGGAGACAGAACAGGTATTACTGAAGGATCAGACGGGAGGTGAAGGAGAGAACAGGTATTACTGAAGGATCAGACGGGAGGTGAAGGAGACAGAACAGGTATTACTGAAGGATCAGACGGGAGGTGAAGGAGACAGAACAGGTATGACTGAAGGATCAGGCAGGAGGTGAAGGAGACAGAACAGGTATTACTGAAGGATCAGACGGGAGGTGAAGCAGACAGAACAGGTATTACTGAAGGATCAGACGGGAGGTGAAGGAGACAGAACAGGTATTACTGAAGGATCAGACGGGAGGTGAAGGAGACAGAACAGGTATGACTGAAGGATCAGGCAGGAGGTGAAGGAGACAGAACAGGTATTACTGAAGGATCAGACGGGAGGTGAAGCAGACAGAACAGGTATTACTGAAGGATCAGACGGGAGGTGAAGGAGACAGAACAGGTATTACTGAAGGATCAGGCGGGAGGTGAAGGAGACAGAACAGGTATGACTGAAGGATCAGGCGGGAGGTGAAGGAGACAGAACAGGTATTACTGAAGGATCAGACGGGAGGTGAAGGAGACAGAACATGTATTACTGAAGGATCAGACGGGAGGTGAAGGAGACAGAACAGGTATTACTGAAGGATCAGGCGGGAGGTGAAGGAGCCAGAACAGGTATAACTGAAGGATCAGGCGGGAAGTGAAGGAGACAGAACAGGTATAACTGAAGGATCAGGCGGGAAGTGAAGGAGACAGAACAGGTATAACTGAAGGATCTGGCGGGAGGTACACTGTTGTTAGCTATCAGAGGCAAAATAGATAGTTGTAACTCACTCTGGGCCTCACAGTCCACACAGCGAGAGTTCCCTCTTAGGCTCCTCACATTCTGTAAGGCCATGGCCTCAGACTGGCTGGTCAGACGTGACTGTAGGAAAACAATCCAACCCCATTGTTATGGATGGCAATAAACAGCAGACACAGTCACTAACCTAGACACACACACCAGGTTCATCACGCAACTCATTTAGATTGGTTTCCACCAAACATAAGCAAGAGAATGTGTGTGTGTGAGAGAGAACAAAAACACAACAAACAGAAGTGGAGACAACAGAAGGTATTCTACAGTGCAAATGTTCCTCCGAGGCCTGGGGCGTCAACAGAGCAGAGGGCTGGCTGGCTCAGATGAGGCTAGGCTGGTCCACTACGCTGTGGGAGGGAAATGGCACCGCTACGCCTATATTACACTTACAGTAATTGCCATTTGTAATTATTTGAACGTGTTTGGGGGTTGAGCAAGTGTGTGTGTGAATAGGCCTATAGGAGAGTGTGTATGTGTGTGTGTGTTGATAGGCCTATAGGAGAGTGTGTGAATAGGCCTATAGGAGAGTGTGTGTGTGAATAGGTATATAGGAGAGTGTGTGTGTGTGTGTGTGTGTGTGTGTGTGTGTGTGTGTGTGTGTGTGTGTGTGTGTGTGTGTGAATAGGCCTATAGGAGAGTGTGTGTGTGTGTGTGTGTGTGTGTGTGTGTGTGAGTGAATAGGCCTATAGGAGAGTGTGTGTGTGTGTGTGTATGTGTGTGTGTGTGTGTGTGTGTGTGTGTGTGTGTGTGTGTGTGTGTGTGTGTGTGTGTGTGTGTGTGAATAGGCCTATAGGAGAGTGTGTGTGTGTGTGTGTGTGTGAATAGGCCTATAGGAGAGTGTGTGTGTGTGTGTGAATAGGCCTATAGGAGAGTGTGTGAATAGGCCTATAGGAGAGTGTGTGTGTGTGTGAATAGGCCTATAGGAGAGTGTGTGTGTGTATAGGCCAATCGGAGAGTGTGTGTGTGTGTGTGTGTGTGTGTGTGTGTGTGTGAATAGGCCTATAGGAGAGTGTGTGTGAATAGGCCTATAGGAGAGAGTGTGTGTGAATAGGCCTATAGGAGAGAGTGTGTGTGAATAGGCCTATAGGAGAGTGTGTGTGTGAATAGGTATATAGGAGAGTGTGTGTGAGAATAGGCCTATAGGAGAGCGTGCGCTCCAGCAGGTGTATCTCACTGATCATCCCTAAAGCAAACACCTCATTTGGCCGCCTTTCGTTCCAGTACTCTGCTGCCTGTGACTGGAACGAATTGCAAAAATCGCTGAAGTTGGAGACTTTTATCTCCCTCACCAACTTCAAACATCAGCTATCTGAGTAGCTAACCGATCGCTGCAGCTGTACATAGTCTATTGGTAAATAGCCCACCCATTTTCACCTACCTCATCCCCATACTGTTTTTATTTATTTACTTTTCTGCTCTTTTGCACACCAATATCTCTACCTGTACATGACCATCTGATCATTTATCACTCCAGTGTTAATCTGCAAAATTGTAATTATTCGCCTACCTCCTCATGCCTTTTGCACACATTGTATATAGACTCCCCCTTTTTTTTCTACTGTGTTATTGACTTGTTAATTGTTTACTCCATGTGTAACTCTGTGTTGTCTGCTCACACTGCTATGCTTTATCTTGGCCAGGACGCAGTTGTAAATGAGAACTTGTTCTCAACTAGCCTACCTGGTTAAGTAAAGGTGAAAAAAAAGTGTGTGAGAATAGGCCTATAGGAGAGTGTGTGTGAGAATAGGCCTATAGGAGAGTGTGTGTGTGAATAGGCCTATAGGAGAGTGTGTGTGTGAATAGGCCTATAGGAGAGTGTGTGTGTGAATAGGCCTATAGGAGAGTGTGTGTGTGAATAGGTATATAGGAGAGTGTGTGTGTGAATAGGCCTATAGGAGAGAGTGTGTGTGAATAGGCCTATAGGAGAGAGTGTGTGTGAATAGGCCTATAGGAGAGTGTGTGAGAGAATAGGCCTATAGGAGAGTGTGTGTGTGAATAGGCCTATAGGAGAGTGTGTGTGTGAATAGGCCTATAGGAGAGTGTGTATACAACACTAATCCCAACCGTTCCTATTAAGTTCCTATTGAGTTGCATGAATGTATAGTCACATTTTATTGGTCACATACACGTGTTTAGCAGATGTTATAGAGTGTAGAGAAATGCTTGTGCTTCTAGCTCCAACAGTGCAGTAATATCTAACACGTAATATCTAACAGTTTCACAACATATACCCAAAACACACGTTAATCTAAGTAAGGAACGGATTAAGAATATATATAGATATATGTCAGAGCAGCATTGGACTAAGATACAATGGTATAGTATAGAGTACAATATTTATAAACAATTAAAGTGACTAAAATACCGTAGAATAGTGTTGAGTGCAGTTATACATATGAGATGAGTAACGCAAGATACGGAAACATTATTAAAGTGACTAAGATACCGTAGAATAGCATAGAGTACAGTTTATACATATGAGATGAGTAAATGCTAGATACGGAAACATTATTAAAGTGGCAAGTGATCCATTTCTAAAAGTGGCCAGTGATTCCTAATCTATGTCTATAGGCAGCCGCCTCTGATGTGCTGGGGATGGCTGTTTAGCAGTCTGATGGCCTTGAGATAGAAACTGTTATAGTCTGGTATAGTATTGTAATAATGTAGTACAGTATTGTAGTAGTCGTAACAGTGTGGTATAGTAGTGTAACAGTGTGGTATAGTAGTGTAACAGTGTGGTATAGTAGTGTAACAGTGTGGTATAGTAGTGTAACAGTGTGGTATAGTAGTGTAACAGTGTGGTATAGCCGTGTAACCGTGTGGTATAGCCGTGTAACCGTGTGGTATAGCAGTGTAACAGTGTGGTATAGCAGTGTAACAGTGTGGTATAGTAGTGTAACGGTGTGGTATAGTAGTGTAACAGTGTGGTATAGTAGTGTAACGGTGTGGTATAGTATTGTAACAGTGTGGTATAGCAGTGTACCAGTGTGGTATAGCAGTGTACCAGTGTGGTATAGCAGTGTACCAGTGTGGTATAGCAGTGTACCAGTGTGGTATAGTAGTGTAACGGTGTGGTATAGTAGTGTAACAGTGTGGTATAGCAGTGTAACAGTGTGGTATAGCAGTGTACCAGTGTGGTATAGCAGTGTACCGGTGTGGTATAGTAGTGTAACGGTGTGGTATAGTAGTGTAACAGTGTGGTATAGTGTTGTACCAGTGTGGTATAGCAGTGTAACAGTGTGGTATAGTAGTGTAACAGTGTGGTACAGCAGTGTAACAGGGTGGTATCGTGGTATAGTACTGTAACAGTGTGGTATAGTACAGTAACAGGGTGGTATAGCAGTGTAACAGTGTAGTATAGTAGTGTAACAGTGTGGTATCGTGGTATAGTACTGTAACAGTGTGGTATAGTAGTGTAACGGTGTGGTATAGTGGTGTAACAGTGTGGTATAGTGGTATAGTAGTGTAACAGTGTGGTATGGCAGTGTAACAGTGTGGTACAGTAGTGTAACATTGTGGTATAGTAGTGTAACAGTGTGGTATAGTAGTGTAACAGTGTGGTATAGTAGTGTAACAGTGTGGTATAGTACTGTAACAGTGTGGTATAGTACTGTAACAGTGTGGTATAGTACTGTAACAGTGTGGTATAGTGATATAGTAATGTAACAGTGTGGTATAGTAGCGTAACAGTGTGGTATAGCAGTGTAACAGTGTGGTATAGTGGTGTAGCAGTGTAACGGTGTGGTATAGTAGTGTAATAGTGTGGTATAGTAGTGTAACATTGTGGTATAGTAGTGTAACAGTGTGGTATAGTATTGTAACAGTGTGGTAAAACAGTGTGGTGTAACAGTGTGGTATAGTAGTGTAACAGTGTGGTATAGTAGTGTAACAGTGTGGTATAGTAGTGTAACAGTGTGGTATAGTAGTGTAACAGTGTGGTATAGTAGTGTAACAGTGTGGTATAGTAGTGTAACAGTGTGGTATAGTACTGTAAGAGTGTGGTATAGTACTGTAAGAGTGTGGTATAGTAATGTAAGAGTGTGGTATAGTAATGTAAGAGTGTGGTATAGTAGTATGGTACTGTAAGAGTGTGGTATAGTAATGTAACAGTGTGGTATAGTAGTATGGTACTGTAACAGTGTGGTATAGTGGTATAGTATAGTAACAGTGTGGTATAGTAGTGTAACAGTGTGGTATAGCAGTGTAACAGTGTGGTATAGTGATATAGTACTGTACAGTGTGGTATAGAGGTATAGTAGTGTAACAGTGTGGTATAGCAGTGTAACAGTGTGGTATAGCAGTGTACCGGTGTGGTATAGTAGTGTAACCGTGTGGTATAGTGGTATAGTAGTGTAACAGTGTGGTATAGTAGTGTAACAGTGTGGTATAGTAGTGTAACAGTGTGGTATAGTAGTGTAACAGTGTGGTATAGCAGTGTAACAGTGTGGTATAGTAGTGTAACAGTGCGGTATAGTGGTATAGTAGTGTAACAGTGTGGTATAGTGGTATAGTAGTGTATCAGTCTGGTAGAGTAGTATAACAGTAATCTAACAGTATTGTAATAGTACTGTACTAGTGTGGTATAGTATTGTAATAGTGTGGTATAGTATTGTAATAGTGCGGTATAGCAGTGTAACAGGGTGGTATAGTATTGTAACAGTGTGGTATAGTAGTGTAACAGGGTGGTATAGTATTGTAACAGTGTGGTATAGTAGTGTAACAGTGTGGTATAGTAGTGTAACAGTGTAGTATAGTATTGTAACAGTGTAGTATAGCAGTGTAACAGTGTGGTATAGTATTGTAACAGTGTGGTATAGTATTGTAACAGTGTAGTATAGCAGTGTAACAGTGTGGTATAGTAGTGTAACAGGGTGGTATAGTATTGTAACAGTGTAGTATAGCAGTGTAACAGTGTGGTATAGTATTGTAACAGTGTGGTATAGTATTGTAACAGTGTAGTATAGCAGTGTAACAGTGTGGTATAGTATTGTAACAGTGTGGTATAGTATTGTAACAGTGTGGTATAGTAGTGTAACAGTGTGGTATAGTAGTGTAACAGTGTGGTATAGTAGTGTAACAGTGTGGTATAGTAGTGTAACAGTGTGGTATAGTAGTGTAACAGTGTGGTATAGTAGTGTAACAGTGTGGTATAGTAGTGTAACAGTGTGGTATAGTAGTGTAACAGTGTGGTATAGTATTGTAACAGTGTGGTATAGTATTGTAACAGTGTGGTATAGTAGTGTAACAGTGTGGTATAGTATTGTAACAGTGTGGTATAGTAGTGTAATAGTGTGGTATAGTAGTGTAACAGTGTGGTATAGTAGTGTAACAGTGTGGTATAGTAGTGTAATAGTGTGGTATAGTAGTGTAACAGTGTAGTATAGTATTGTAACAGTGTGGTATAGTATTGTAATAGTGTGTTATATACTGTAACAGTGTGGTATAGTAGTGTAACAGTGTAGTATAGTAGTGTAACAGTGTGGTATAGTAGTGTAACAGTGTGGTATAGTATTGTAACAGTGTGGTATAGCAGTGTAACAGTGTGGTATAGCAGTGTAACAGTGTGGTATAGCAGTGTAACAGTGTGGTATAGTAGTGTAACAGTGTGGTATAGTATTGTAACAGTGTGGTATAGTAGTGTAACAGTGTGGTATAGCAGTGTAACAGTGTGGTATAGTAGTGTAACAGTGTGGTATAGTAGTGTAACAGTGTGGTATAGTAGTGTAACAGTGTGGTATAGTAGTGTAACAGTGTGGTATAGTAGTGTAACAGTGTGGTATAGTAGTGTAACAGTGTGGTATAGTATTGTAATAGTGTGTTATATACTGTAACAGCATTGTAATAGTGTAACAGTACTTTAATAGTATTGTAATTTTTAATAAAAAAAATTATTTGACATTTATTTAAATAGGCAAGTCAGTTAAGAACAAATTCTTATTTTCAATGACGGCCTAGGAACAGTGGGTTAACTGCCTGTTCAGGGGCAGAACGACAGATTAGTACCTTGTGATAGTGATAGTGTAACAGTACTTTAATAGTACTGTAACAGCATTGTAATAGTACTGTACCAGTATTGTAATTGTGTAACAGTACATTAACAGTACTGTAACAGCATTGTAATAGTACTGTACCAGTATTGTAATTGTGTAACAGTACATTAACAGTACTGTAACAGCATTGTAATATTGTAGTATTGTAACCGTAGTGTAATATTGTAGTATTGTAACCGTAGTGTAATAGTATAGTGTTGTAACAGTATAGTAGTGTAACCGTAGTGTAATAGTATAGTATTGTAACCGTAGTGTAACAGTATAGTATTGTAACCGTATTGTAATAGTATAGTATTGTAACCGTATTGTAATAGTATAGTATTGTAACAGTATAGTAGTGTAACAGTATAGTATTGTAACCGTATTGTAACAGTATAGTAGTGTAACCGTAGTGTAACAGTATAGTAGTGTAACCGTAGTGTAATAGTATAGTATTGTAACCGTAGTGTAACAGTATAGTAGTGTAACAGTATAGTAGTGTAACCGTAGTGTAATAGTATAGTATTGTAACCGTAATGTAACAGTATAGTAGTGTAACAGTATAGTAGTGTAACCGTAGTGTAACAGTATAGTAGTGTAACCGTAGTGTAATAGTATAGTATTGTAACCGTAATGTAACAGTATAGTAGTGTAACAGTATAGTAGTGTAACCGTAGTGTAACAGTAGTGTAACAGTGTAGTATTGTAACCGTAGTGTAATAGTATCGTAGTGTAACAGTATAGTATTGTAACCGTAGTGTAACAGTATAGTATTGTAACCGTAGTGTAATAGTATAGTATTGTAACCGTAGTGTAATAGTATAGTATTGTAACCGTAGTGTAATATTAGTGTAACAGTAGTGTAACAGTATTGTAATATTGTAGTACGGTACCTTGGCCTTGCTGCTCTCACAGGACTGCAGGCTGGCTAGGATTTGGCTCTCGATAGCCTGGACCCAGGCGTCTCTCTCCTCGTACGAGGTGGCCTCAAAGTGCCACGTCTGGCCCGTCAATGATACAATGGTCAACTCAAAGTTCTCCTCTTGTTCTGGAAGACAGAGGGATATAGGGAGGGAGAGAGAGAGCGGGTCACTTTTAGGGTTGGTGGCATACACACATCTATTGCACTGTTACACACACATTAATGCACTGCTACACACACACACACATCTCATGCACTGCTACACACATCTCATGCACTGCTACACACACACCTAATGCACTGCTACATACACCCCTAATGCACTGCTACACACACACACACACACACACACACACACACACACACCTAATGCATTGCTACACA
Source organism: Oncorhynchus kisutch (assembly GCF_002021735.2). Lineage (NCBI taxonomy): Eukaryota > Metazoa > Chordata > Actinopteri > Salmoniformes > Salmonidae > Oncorhynchus > Oncorhynchus kisutch. Next base: position 20,921 of record NW_022263131.1, read on the forward strand.
CACACACAGCTACACACACACACACACCTAATGCATTGCTACACACGCACACACCTAATGCACTGCTACACACACACCCACACACACATCTAATGCACTGCATTACACACAAACTCAGGTCTTTCAAAGATAATTTGTAAAAATCCAAATAACTTCACCGATCTTCATTGTAAAGGGTTTAAACACTGTTTCCCATTCTTGTTCAATGAACCATAAACAATTAATGAACATGCACCTGTGGAACGTTCGTAAAGACACTAACAACTTACAGATGGTAGGCAATTAAGGTCACTTTTAAGAAAACTTAGGACACTAAAGAGGCCTTTCTACTGACTCTGAAAAACACCAAAAGAAAGATGCCCAGGGTCCCTGCTCATCTGCGTGAACATCTCTTAGGCATGCTGCAAGGAGGCACGAGGCCTGCAGAATTGGCCAGGGCAATAAATTGCAATGTCCGTACTGTGAGACGCCTAAGACAGCGCTACAGGGAGACAGGACGGACAGCTGATCGTCCTCGCAGCGGCAGATCACGTGTAACAACACCTGCACAGGATCGGTACATCCGAACATCACACTTACGGGACAGGTACAGGATGGCAACAACAACTGCCCGAGTTACACCAGGAACGCACAATCCCTCCATCAGTGCTCAGACTGTCTGCAATAGGCTGAGAGAGGCTGGACTGAGGGCTTGTAGGCCTGTTCTAAGGCAGGTCCTCACCAGACATCACAAACCCACTGACGCTGGACCAGACAGGACTGGAAAAAAGTGCTCTTCAAGGTTTTGTCTCAGGTGATGGTCGGATTCGCGTTTATCGTTGAAGGAATGAGCGTTACACCGAGGCCTGTACTCTGGAACGGGATCGATTTGGAGGTGGAGGGTCCGTCATGGTCTGGGGCGGTTTGTCACAGCATCATCGGACTGAGCTTGTTGTCATTACAGACAATCTCAACGCTGTGCGTTACAGGGAAGACACCCTCCTCCCTCATGTGGTACCCTTCTTGCAGGCTCATCCTGACATGTCCCTCCAGCATGACAATGCCACTGTGCCAGTAAGTTCCCCTAACTTGCTACGCTAGTTCCCCTAACCTGCTACGTTAATTCTCCTAACCTGCTACGTTAATTCTCCTAACCTGCTACGCTAGTTCTCCTAACCTGCTACGCTAGTTCTCCTAACCTGCTACGCTAGTTCTCCTAACCTGCTACGCTAGTTCTCCTAACCTGCTACGCTAGTTCTCCTAACCTGCTACGCTAGTTCTCCTAACCTGCTACGCTAGTTCTCCTAATCTGCTACGTTAGTTCTCCTAACCTGCTACGTTAGTTCTCCTAACCTGCTACGTTAGTTCTCCTAACCTGCTACGTTAGTTCTCCTAACCTGCTACGCTAGTTCTCCTAACCTGCTACGCTAGTTCTCCTAACCTGCTACGTTAGTTCTCCTAACCTGCTATGTTAATTCTCCTAACCTGCTATGTTAATTCTCCTAACCTGCTATGTTAATTCTCCTAAACTGCTACGTTAGTTCTCCTAACCTGCTACGCTAGTTCTCCTAACCTGCTATGTTAATTCTCCTAACCTGCTACAAAAGTCACTTCTGTCTGTAGCTGTATTCCATCTCGTCAAAACCTTTTTCAGTGGAACAGAGCAGAACATTCTGTCAGCTCTACCACAGATCCTAGTGACCTCTGGAACCCCTCCACATCCGTCCCCCTGCGGCCAGGATATCCCCCCAATTACGGGCCCTGTGGCCCCCAGTGGCCACCCCAGGACCCTTAGCTATCAGTGGTCCAGAATAAAGGCCAGTCATTACAATCACAACCCCACCCTAGAGAGGAACACATGGATCTGCTACCCAAACCTCACCCAACATAGTCCTCATTGGCCCCATTTAGCCTATGTTTTAGAGAGTGACGCAGGCTCTTTCACAGTTCACGTCAAAGCCCTGACATTGTGTGTGTGCCTCATTTGCGAGGTCACATTTGGAAGCTGTTAAGAACAAAAGGAGGGATTGAAGAAGAGGTGAAGTGGAGGAACATGGCAGGGTAGGAAGGGAGGGAAGGGCACAGCTGGTTCTAACAAGAGACCCTCTGATGAGGGAGATCAGACACCAACCTGGTTCTGTTTACAATGTACTCCAATGAGAAGGGACAGGGGGCCCAATTACATAATGAGGAGCCAATCAGCCCCCTCCCCACCCCCCATCAGCCCTCCAGCATGTGCTAATCAGAGGGCTTCTCAATAGGACTACCTGAGGAACCGGTGAGGGCAGCAGCACCACGGTCTTGTAGTGACTGACTTGTCATCAGTGGAAGCTAGCTACATTGGTGGTAGCTGCGTTAACAGCTTATGGCTCTGGAGTGCATGAAACCTATATACTTCAAATAATACATTCCAGCACTAGTGAACCAGTTAGAATAGACTAGTAATCACTGACAGCTTTGTGATGTGTTCTGTCTGGGAGTGGAGGTCTGATCACCTCCCTGGGAGAAGATTACAAGTTTAATCAGCCGAGAAAAGGGAGAACGGCCAGAGAGAGAGAGAGAGTCAGGCTAGAGGAGCCAAACCATTTACTCCTCTCCTCCTTTTCCTCACTCACTCATTTAGCTAATTGGCTTCCTCTCAGAGACCAGTGAAGCTGAAGTTCCCTTCTGGCTTCAGAGTGTTCAGACCCACAATGAAAGGCCTTTGTCTCCCTACATCTCTCTCTGCCTGTCTAAGGATGGGAGGATAGGCCCTGTGGCTAAATAAGTTAGAAACCTGAAGAGCCTTTAACTTCCTGCATGGGTAAAGAGACTGAAGATGTCTCACTGTCTTTAGATTACATGATTCATCTGAAATAACCTCTTCCGTCTCATCCTACAACCTTAAAGCTTATTTTCATCTTAGAGACATAGCTATAGTTGAAGACCTAAAGTATTTCTGCAGATGTCAAATACTGTCCCTAAAGAGGCCTATCTGATGCATCTCAGAGGTCAAATAATGTCCCTAAAGAGGCCTATAGGATGTGTCTCTCCCTATTTGTGTAAGAGAGCTCCTGGGACTGTGATGTCGTCTCGTCCTAGATTGGGCCCCGCCCCTCAAACGCTGACAAGCCCTGTGGGGTCAGGAACAATGTTCTCATCATAATTAAATGTTCCTGCTTTTCTCTGCAGAGGGGGAGAGAGGGGGTGGTTGTTTGACAATTACGGAAACCAACAATGCAGAAAGCCGAGCCCAGCTAGCCGAGGCATAAATTAATACTGTTCCAACCCCCATCGCTCCTCCCCCTCCTCATTCTCAAGTCGATTAATGAATTTCAAAATAAAAATGAAAGGGCATTAGGCTGTGCAACTGTGTAACCCCCCCTTTCTAACACTCCCACCCCCACTTTTCCTCTGCAAACCCTGAAATGAGGTGGCCATTACTGGGAGGCCCACTGAGTCATGAGTCATGACAGGCTGCCTCAGCCTGTCTCCTATACTGCCCTGATATACCACAGCCTGTCTCCTATACTGCCCTGATATACCACATCCTGTCTGTCTGTCTCCTATACTGCCCTGATATACCACAGCCTGTCTGTCTGTCTCCTACACTGCCCTGATATACCACAGCATGTCTGTCTCCTATACTGCCCTGATATACCACAGCCTGTCTCCTATACTGCCCTGATATATCACAGCCTGTCTGTCTCCTATACTGCCCTGATATACCACAGCATGTATGGCTCCTACACTGCCCTGATATACCAAATCCTGTCTCTCTCCTACACTGCTCTGATATACCACATCCTGTGTCTGTCTCCTATACTGCCCTGATATACCACAGCAGCCTGAATTGAAACCTGTCTGGCAGTGTGAGAAGGACCTTGGTTAGATTTGATATGTGTATCACAACATAAGCTATCTGTTAACCTGAGATTTCTCAAAGGGAAATGTGCACTCACACACACACACACTCACACACACCAGCCTTTATTTGATATACTCTTTCAGGCACACACGCAGGGACACACACTCGCACTCTCCATCGCCCCGCCACTCGTAGTAATCACACCACTACTCTGAGCTACAAGGGAGAGCGAGAGAGAGAGCAAAGAGCGAGAGAGAGAGAGTGGTGCTGTCGTCGGGGCAATTTGTGAACTCTGACATGGCCAATCTTTAACAGCACAACAATACACACCCAAATATAATACAGACCGTTCACCAATTCCAGGCAGTACAGAGGAAAGGCAGCACTAAACATGTGGCTGGACCAGGGCTTGGGCCCAGGCCCTGCTAGAGTAACCCAACAGAGAGAGGGTGTATGTAGGGTTGGGTGGGTCTGGGGACTGCAATGAGGGGGGAGGATGAGTCTGGAAAAAGGGAGAGGGGGAAGGAGGGGGGGTGAGGCTCAGGAAACAGAAATTAAAAGCCTTAAATGTCAGTGCACACAGTATTGCTTGGTGAAACAGGTCATTACTCCCTATAGTATTACCACCATTTTACAGCATTAATAACCTGGAAAATAGTGCAGCAATTGCTCACGTCTCAAGAAATAAATATTTATTTCTTATTGAACAAGTACATAATATAAAGGTGGGGGGGTGGCCAATGGAATATAGGGAACTCTTCCTGCTGTTGATTATGATGCCTGATGCTGTCCATCACATACAGTAAAAACCATGAGCCACGAGTTAAGTTGGGGACTGCCGAAGCACAGGGGAGAAAAGTCACAAGGCACCACACACACACACACACACACACACACACACACACACTGACGTCTATGACACCAGAGAGAGTGCATGCTCCAGGATGCTCTGTGTGTCTAAGGTGTCTTACTTGGCAGTGAGAGGGGGGACAGGGGGGGCAGAGGAAAGTACACATGGACATCAGGCGCAAACATGTCCACTGAGAAAGGTCAAAGGGCAAAGATGGAGACAGGTGGACATGGTGGAGTGGAAGGCTGCCATCTTGGGTGTGTGAATTCTCTCCATCATGGTGGGTTAACCAGTCAGTTAGTTAGTTAGTTACCTTCCCAGTTGCTGTTACTCTCTCCATCATGGTGGGTTAACCAGTCAGTTAGTTAGTTAGTTACCTTCCCAGTTGCTGTTACTCTCTCCATCATGGTGGGTTAACCAGTCAGTTAGTTAGTTAGTTAGTTAGTTACCTTCCCAGTTGCTGTTACTCTCTCCATCATGGTGGGTTAACCAGTCAGTTAGTTAGTTACCTTCCCAGTTGTTGTTACTCTCTCCATCATGGTGGGTTAACCAGTCAGTTAGTTAGTTACCTTCCCAGTTGCTGTTACTCTCTCCAGCATGTTGGGTTAACCAGTCAGTTAGTTAGTTAGTTACCTTCCCAGTTGCTGTTACTCTCTCCATCATGGTGGGTTAACCAGTCAGTTAGTTAGTTACCTTCCCAGTTGCTGTTACTCTCTCCATCATGGTGGGTTAACCAGCCAGTTAGTTAGTTACCTTCCCAGTTGCTGTTACTCTCTCCATCATGGTGGGTTAACCAGTCAGTTAGTTAGTTAGTTACCTTCCCAGTTGCTGTTACTCTCTCCATCATGTTGGGTTAACCAGTCAGTTAGTTAGTTAGTTACCTTCCCAGTTGCTGTTACTATCTCCATCATGGTGGGTTAACCAGTCAGTTAGTTAGTTACCTTCCCAGTTGCTGTTACTCTCTCCATCATGGTGGGTTAACCAGTCAGTTAGTTAGTTACCTTCCCAGTTGCTGTTACTCTCTCCATCATGGTGGGTTAACCAGTCAGTTAGTTAGTTAGTTACCTTCCCAGTTGCTGTTACTCTCTCCATCATGGTGGGTTAACCAGTCAGTTAGTTAGTTACCTTCCCAGTTGCTGTTACTCTCTCCATCATGGTGGGTTAACCAGTCAGTTAGTTAGTTACCTTCCCAGTTGCTGTTACTCTCTCCATTATGGTGGGTTAACCAGTCAGTTAGTTAGTTACCTTCCCAGTTGCTGTTACTGTATATGTTACGCAGACTACCGACGCGGTTAAGTTTCCACGCTTGACGTTTGGCTGCGTCCCGACGGGCGGCAGGAGGAGAGATGGAGAGAAGAGGACAGCGGAGAAGATTGAAGACAACACAAATATAAAGACTAAAAAAGTAGAAAGGTGTAATCAACCAGCAGCACTAGAGGGGGAGGGGTCAGGTGTAATCAACCAGCAGCACTAGAGGGGGAGGTGTCAGGTGTAATCAACCCGCAGCCCTAGAGGAAGAGGAGTCAGGTGTAATCAACCAGCAGCACTAGAGGGGGAGGAGTCAGGTGTAATCAACCCGCAGCCCTAGAGGAAGAGGAGTCAGGTGTAATCAACCAGCAGCACTAGAGGAAGAGGAGTCAGGTGTAATCAACCAGCAGCACTAGAGGTAGAGGAGTCAGGTGTAATCAACCAGCAGCACTAGAGGAAGGGGAGTCAGGTGTAGTCAACCAGCAGCACCTAGAGGGGGTGGAGTCAGGTGTAATCAACCAGCAGCACTAGAGGGGGAGGAGTCAGGTGTAATCAACCAGCAGCACGAGAGGGGGAGGGGTCAGGTGTAATCAACCAGCAGCACTAGAGGAAGTGGAGTCGGGTGTAGTCAACCAGCAGCACTAGAGGGGGTGGAGTCAGGTGTAATCAACCAGCAGCACTAGAGGGGGAGGAGTCAGGTGTAATCAACCAGCAGCACGAGAGGGGGAGGGGTCAGGTGTAATCAACCAGCAGCACTAGAGGAAGGGGAGTCAGGTGTAGTCAACCAGCAGCACTAGAGGGGGTGGAGTCAGGTGTAATCAACCAGCAGCATTGGAGGGGGAGGAGTCAGGTGTAATCAACCCGCAGCACTAGAGAGGGGAGGAGTCAGGTGTAATCAACCAGCAGCACTAGAGGAAGAGGAGTCAGGTGTAATCAACCAGCAGCACCAGAGGGGGTGGAGTCAGGTGTAATCAACCAGCAGCCCTAGAGGAAGAGGAGTCAGGTGTAATCAACCAGCAGCACTAGAGGGGGAGGAGTCAGGTGTAATCAACCAGCAGCACTAGAGGAAGGGGAGTCAGGTGTAGTCAACCAGCAGCACTAGAGGGGGTGGAGTCAGGTGTAATCAACCAGCAGCACTAGAGGGGGAGGAGTCAGGTGTAATCAACCAGCAGCACGAGAGGGGGAGGGGTCAGGTGTAATCAACCAGCAGCACTAGAGGAAGTGGAGTCAGGTGTAGTCAACCAGCAGCACTAGAGGGGGTGGAGTCAGGTGTAATCAACCAGCAGCACTAGAGGGGGAGGAGTCAGGTGTAATCAACCAGCAGCACGAGAGGGGGAGGGGTCAGGTGTAATCAACCAGCAGCACTAGAGGAAGGGGAGTCAGGTGTAGTCAACCAGCAGCACTAGAGGGGGAGGAGTCAGGTGTAATCAACCAGCAGCACTAGAGGGGGAGGAGTCAGGTGTAATCAACCCGCAGCACTAGAGAGGGGAGGAGTCAGGTGTAATCAACCAGCAGCACTAGAGGGGGGAGGAGTCAGGTGTAATCAACCAGCAGCACTAGAAGGGGAGGAGTCAGGTATAGTCAACCAGCAGCACTGGAGGGGGAGTAGTCAGGTGTAATCAACCAGCAACACTAGAGGGGGGGAGTCAGGTATAATAAACCAGCAACACTAGAGGGGGGGAGGTCAGGTATAGTCAACCAGCAACACTAGAGGGGGGAGTCAGGTATAGTCAACCAGCAACACTAGAGGGGGGGAGTCAGGTATAATAAACCAGCAACACTAGAGGGGGGGAGGTCAGGTATAAGAAACCAGCAACATTAGAGGGGGGGGGAGTCAGGTATAGTCAACCAGCAACACTAGAGGGGGAGTAGTCAGGTATAATCAACCAGCAACACTAGAGGGGGAGTAGTTAGGTATAATCAACCAGCAACACTAGAGGGGGAGTAGTCAGGTATAATCAACCAGCAGCACTAGAGGAAGAGGAGTCAGGTGTAATCAACCAGCAGCACCAGAGGGGGTGGAGTCAGGTGTAATCAACCAGCAGCCCTAGAGGAAGAGGAGTCAGGTGTAATCAACCAGCAGCACTAGAGGGGGAGGAGTCAGGTGTAATCAACCAGCAGCACTAGAGGAAGGGGAGTCAGGTGTAGTCAACCAGCAGCACTAGAGGGGGTGGAGTCAGGTGTAATCAACCAGCAGCACTAGAGGGGGAGGAGTCAGGTGTAATCAACCCGCAGCCCTAGAGGAAGAGGAGTCAGGTGTAGTCAACCAGCAGCACTAGAGGGGGAGGAGTCAGGTGTAATCAACCAGCAGCATTGGAGGGGGAGGAGTCAGGTGTAATCAACCCGCAGCACTAGAGAGGGGAGGAGTCAGGTGTAATCAACCAGCAGCACTAGAGGGGGGGAGGAGTCAGGTGTAATCAACCAGCAGAACTAGAAGGGGAGGAGTCAGGTATAGTCAACCAGCAGCACTGGAGGGGGAGTAGTCAGGTGTAATCAACCAGCAACACTAGAGGGGGGGAGTCAGGTATAATAAACCAGCAACACTAGAGGGGGGGAGGTCAGGTATAGTCAACCAGCAACACTAGAGGGGGGAGTCAGGTATAGTCAACCAGCAACACTAGAGGGGGGGAGTCAGGTATAATAAACCAGCAACACTAGAGGGGGGGAGGTCAGGTATAAGAAACCAGCAACACTAGAGGGGGGGGGGGAGTCAGGTATAGTCAACCAGCAACACTAGAGGGGGAGTAGTCAGGTATAATCAACCAGCAACACTAGAGGGGGAGTAGTTAGGTATAATCAACCAGCAACACTAGAGGGGGAGTAGTCAGGTATAATCAACCAGCAACACTAGAGGGGGAGTAGTCAGGTATAAATCAACCAGCAACACTAGAGGGGGGGGGGGGGGGGGGGGGGGGAGTCATGGGCTGGGCATGGACTTGTGTGGGAGGGGCTAAGGTGAGATGCAGTGACAAATCACAAGTCAGCAGTAAAAGCAACACAGGAACAGTTGAAGCTGAACAGTACTGCCTTAACATCATTCACAGAGAGTTCTAATTTACCAACCTGGCAGTGGCATGTGCACAGAATGGAAACTCAAAAAATATATAGAACAAGTCGAATAGAACTGGTTTAAAAACTAGATGTTAAACAAATCCAAGCTAAGAAAAGGTTATCAGAGGGGGGCAGAGGGGTAAAATGTTTCCCTCTCCCACTGAATGTGTTCAGGTCCTAGACTATGTGACTTCTGCTTTCACCTTCTATAATGAGGTACATACTACACTCTAAATACACTTATTCCCCCTCGCATCTCGCCCCTGAACCCTCACAGCCCCCGCCGACGCTACTGTTATTTCCCAACATCCCCCGAGGCTACGAAGAACATTTGCCACACAACGATATCAGAAGAGAAAGTACCGGTCCCCCGCTACAGCATAGGACAAGGGAACATTCTGGTAATGGGTGTGTGAGGTTTAAATGTTAGACTGCTTGTACGAGCCTCGGTCTTATTGTCCTTCAAGGCGCTATTCTCCCACACACAGGAATCTGGAGCAATCACAAAGAAATACCCCAATATATGTTCAAGTCATTTACATCTGCACCCACACACTGCAGTGTGTGTGTGTGTGTGTGGCGTCTAAAATATTTGGGTCCTTTTTACTTCGGTCCTTTGTACATCCAACGAATGATGGTTTTCTGCATGGGAAAGACCACCTGGGACCTTTAACAAGTTGACCTTTAGGTGTCACACCTGCTGTACCTCTATGGCTACAAAGTGACCTTAATTATCTTCCATTTTAGGGAAATGGCCAAAGCGATTCGGCAGACCCACCTCCCCTCTAAGGGCTAAATGATAGATGCATCAAGATGCTTCAGTCACAAACCACACCCACTTCTGCTCTCTCTAACAACCTGTGTGGAATGAATCCCCCAATCACCCAGTCTGCTATCTAACCACCTGATCCTTTGATCCCATACCAGATCATAGAGAGCGTTCTGTCCTGACTAACATCTCCTCTCCAGGAATGCCTCTTTCTCCCTCCAGGAGGGAGGGATCTGCAGCTGGTCTGCCGCTCTGTGTGAGGCCTTATCTCCACCTCCCATCTCAAAGGGGCCAAAGGGGCGCTTTCATGTCCCCAGTCTCCAATCTGAGGGACAACTTTGGTATCTCCAGCAGGCTCGCGGTCAGATCCCCTTTCAAAGGTCCCGCGCAGCGAGGAGCCGGACCCCGTGCTGTAGTGTATGTAACCAGGGGTGCTAGGCAACTAACGAGGTGCTCTTACAGAGACAGTTAATTGTGGGCTGTGATCGACGGAGCAGAGGAGGAGTGATACACCTGATGCAGGTGGCTGTGAAAGAGAGGAAAGGGGGAGGAGAGGGATGGAGGGGTAGAGATTCGGGGGTCTCCACGTGTCAAGCATGTGGGGGGAGGGGGGTCTGGCTCAGTGGCAGGAAGAAAGGAAGAGGATGAGTGGCATCTTTGTTTTAGGGAGAGAGGGAGAAGAGAGGAAGAGAGGGAGCAAGTAGCTTTTCATTAGAACTAAAAGGATCCCCTGTTTTAGTCATGTAGGAATCCTGCTGTTTCCTCACAACCTTAAAGGGATACTTCAGGATGTTGGCAATGAAGCCCTTTATCTACTTCCCCAGAGTCCGATGAAATCGTGGATACCATTTGTTAGGTGCCTGTGTGCAGTTTGAAGGACGTTGCTAACTAGCGTTAGCGCAATGACTGGAAGTCTATGGTAACTGTTAGCATGCTAGTAGATACCATAGACTTCCAGGCATTGCGCTAACTGAACTATCCCTTTCAGTATCCCATCCTGAAGTATCCCTTTCAGTTCACACACAGACGTGTGCACGCACACACACACACACACACACACACACACACACACACACACACATGGAAAGCATGGTGGGTATAATGTAATATCAGACAATTAACACAATTTTTTTATGTATATTTACTAACATCTGAAGGAGAAAGAAAACAAAAGAGAAATAGAAAACAGAGAGAGAGACATGGAGAGGAGAGACAAGAGAGGAAAGAGACCAGATAGATGAGAGAGAGAGACATGGAGAGGAGAGACAAGAGAGGAAAGAGACCAGATAGATGAGAGAGAGAGGAGAGACATAGAGAGGAAAGAGACCAGATAGATGAGAGAGAGAGAGGAGAGAGAGACATGGAGATGGAGAGACAAGAGAGGAAAGAGACCAGATAGATGAGAGAGAGAGAGGAGAGAGAGACATGGAGATGGAGAGACAAGAGAGGAAAGAGACCAGATAGATGAGAGAGAGAGAGAGAGAGAGAGAGAGGAGAGAGACATGGAGAAAAGGAGACAAGAGAGGAAAGAGACCAGGAGAGATGAAAGAGAGAGAGAGGAGCGAGAGACATGGAGAGAAGGAGACAAGAGAGGAAAGAGACCAGGAGAGATGAAAGAGAGAGAGAGGAGAGAGAGAGACATGGAGAGAAGGAGACAAGAGAGGAAAGAGACAAGGAGAGACAAGAGATGAGAGAGACATTGAAAGAGGAGAGCGACATGGAAAGAGGAGAGAGAGAGTGAGAGGAAAGAGAGACATGAAAGAGAGAAGAGAGAGACATGGAGGAGAGAGAAATGAGAGGGAGGAGAGAGACACCAAGGAGACATGGAGAGAGAGACATGGAGAGAGGAGAGAGAGACATGGATAGAGGAGAGAGAGACATGGAGGAGCAAGAGATGACAGGGAGGAGAGAGACATGAGAGGGAGGAGAGAGACATGGAGAGAGGAGAGAAAGACACAGAGAGAGACATGGAGAGAGGAGAGAGCGACATGGAGGAGAGAGAGATGAGAGGGAGGAGAGAGACATGGAGAGAGGAGAGAAAGACACAGAGAGACATGGAGAGAGAGAAATGAAGGAGATAGGAAAGAGAGAGACATGGAGAGAGCGACATGGAGGAGAGAGAGATGAGAGGGAGGAGAGAGACATGGAGAGAGGAGAGAAAGACACAGAGAGAGACATGGAGAGAGAGAGTGATGTATAACCTCACGGTGGCCCTACCTGGGCTAAAGGAGAAGGAGCGGCGAGGGTGGGGACGGACCAGAGTGGAGCAGAGGGCGGCCCGCCCCGGTCCCTCGCCTCATGAATAACGGGTGTGTGTGACAGGCTGATACTTCATCTGGGTCGTGGTGTGACAGGCGTAGAGAGGCCCCACGCTGTCGCGTGGTGCTTAATGGCTAAATTGGGAGACTGTTACTAATCGCTTATTGAATAATGAAAGTGCCACAGCTGATAAAAGATTTCAATACGGTGGATTATTTATAATATTTCACTTAAGTGCCCCGCTGACGAATGGGGCGAAGGGGCTGCACAGAGGCCGTCTGGCTGGGGGAGCGTCTCAAAACGCTCGGCCTTCAGAGGCCGTCTGGCTGGGGGAGCGTCTCAAAACGCTCGGCCTTCAGAGGCCGTCTGGCTGGGGGAGCGTTTCAAAACGCTCGGCCTTCAGAGGCCGTCTGGCTGGGGGAGCGTCTCAAAACGCTCGGCCTTCAGAGGCCGTCTGGCTGGGGGAGTGTCTCAAAACGCTCGGCCTTCAGAGGCAGGTCTGGCTGGGGGAGCGTCTCAAAACGCTCGGCCTCCAGAGGCCGTCTGGCTGGGGGAGCGTCTCAAAACGCTCGGCCTTCAGAGGCCGTCTGGCTGGGGGATCGTCTCAAAACGCTCGGCCTTCGGGAAAAGCGTGCTGGGTTGGGGGTGTGAAGGAAGCACACTCCACCTAAAACATTTTTTGAATAAAGTGTGTAACACAAGGAATTAATCCACAATGAGCAACGATTACTTGGTTATATACACGGGGTACCAGTACCGAGCCAATGATAACTTGGTTATATACACGGGGTACCAGTACCGAGCCAATGATAACTTGGGTATATACACGGGGTACCAGTACCGAGCCAATGATAACTTGTTATATACACGGGGTACCAGTACCGAGCCAATGATAACTTGGTTATATACACGGGGTACCAGTACCGAGCCAATGATAACTTGGCTATATACACGGGGTACCAGTACCGAGCCAATGATAACTTGGTTATATACACGGGGTACCAGTACCGAGCCAATGATAACTTGGTTATATACACGGGGTACCAGTACTGAGTCAATGATAACTTGGTTATATACATGGGGTACCAGTACCGAGCCAATGATAACTTGGCTATATACACAGGGTACCAGTACTGAGTCAATGTGCAGGAGGACGATGTAATTGAGGTAGATATGTACATATAGGTAGAGAAAGTGACTAGGCAACAGGATGATAATGAACTGTAACAGCAGCGTATGCGATGAGTCAAAAGAGTTTGTGTAAAAATGGTCAATGCAGATAGTCAAATAGTTAACCAATAGCTACCCAGACTAAATATTTAGCAGTCTTATGGCTTGGGGGTAGAAGCTGTTCAGGGTCCTGTTGGATCCAGACTTGGTGCATCGGTACCGCTTGCCAGATGCCAAGCAGTTGCCATATCAAGAGGTGATGCAGCCAGTCAAGATGCTTTCAGTGGTGCAGCTTGTAGAACCTTTTGAGGATCTGAGGGCCTATGCAGAATCTTTTCAGCCTCCTGAGGGGGAAGAGGTGTTGTTGTGCTCTCTTCATGGACCATGATAATTCCTTAGTGATGTGGACACAAGGAACTTCAAGCTCGTCAAGCCCGTCAGGAAATCCAGGATCAAGTTGCAGAGGGAGGTGTTTGGGTCCTTAGCATAGTGATGAGCTTTGGAGTGGACTATGGTGTTGAACGCTGAGCTGAAGTCAATGAACAGCATTCTCACGTAGTTGTTCCTTTTGTCCAGCTGGGAAAGGACAGTATTTACTCTTGGTAAATAGTATGGTCTACAGCTTATCATGGGGTATTTTAACTCAGGCGAGCAAAACCTCGAGACTTCCTTAATATTAGAGATTGCGCACCAGCTGTTGATAAGAGACAGCACCTCCCCTGAGCTTCCCCGATGCCACTGCTCTGTTCTGCCGCTGTATAGAATAACAACATTGTTTTATATTTACCATGTCCTTGTTCAGCCACGACTCAGAGAAACACAGGATATTACAGTTCTTCAGATTACGTTGACAGGATAGTCTCGAACGGCGCTCATCCAGTTTATTCTCCAGTGATTGCATGTTCGCCAATAGCCCGTGGGTAGAGGTGGTTTATCCACTCTCCGATATAGTCTCGTCATGTATCCTGCACGCCGGCCTCTATAGCGCCGTCTCCGTCTCCTCCTTTGGGCCTGGCCCGGGATGATCAATATAAGTTTCACCTTGTCCAAATCAAGGTTAGCGATAGCTGTTCTGATGTCCAGCTCTTTCACAGTCATAGGAAACGATGGTGGAAATATTATATACAAAAAAATACATTTTATGGTCAGCAGCCAATGAAATGGCTGCTACTACTGACAGTCCCATTCTAACTATGAAGGAGATTGGACAAATATTAAATCAGTTTCAAGAGCGAAGATATGAACCAGTCGCTGGACACCTTTGGTAGTTTCATAAAGCACGCTGGGTGATACAATGATTTCAAACGGTGTCAGATCACTCACCTCAGATAAACACAAATGAGCAACACACATAGTAATTTCAATTAATACATTTCCTCCATTCAAAATAGCCTGTTTGCGAGCTAGGTGAAATATATTATGTCCCATTCCCAGTAATGTCTATCGGCTCCAGTATTCCTCCCAGTCCCAGCCAGCCAGGCAAGCAGGCAGGAGAGGAGATGGAGTGACCCCAGACAGAGACAGAAGACAGGCACTTGTCTTGTCAGCCACGTGATTCCCTCTGATGGAAGTGCTACACATTACATCACACATCTGCTACCAACTCTGCATCTGTTCCACTCCCATTCACAATGGTGGGTGACGTTATGTGTATGTGTGTGTGTGTGTGTGTGTGTGTGCGCATGAGTGAGGATGCATCAGTGTGTTTGATACCCCAAGACGGTGTATTTGAGCCTATAAATCTGTGTATCCACAAGTAAACGTGTGTTTAAGAGCAAGCCATTCAGTGCCATTCATTGTGACAGAGTAGTATGTCATGTTGACTATTAGCAGTGCTGAAAACACACATCTGACTGACAGACAGACAGACAGAGAGGAGGAATGGAGGGATGAGAGAAAAGAATGGAGAACCCCCTTCCACAAGCAGAATGATGTCAGGGGGCTCGTGGGAAGACATGGCTGCGTTTCCCATACCTGTTCCTACGGCAGCATACGGTGCCTTATCATATTCAAATACCTTATTTCATTCATTTAATTAATGTACCATTTATTTATCTGGTTAAAGATCATTGGAATAAAATCTCTTTAAAAGAGTTACCTGGTCCAAGACAGCTTTAGGGTCAGATATTAAGTCAGATGTTAGGTCATCGTTGACAATCATTAGTTATCTAAAATCACCAGGTTCATCATAGTTTTGTACTTCCTAGGTTTGTTGCTCCATTCTTTTCCAGACGCATTCATTCAATAGCAGAGCAGCTTAGCACCTAGGACCCAGCTAGTGTATAGACTAGGTGTTTGTTAGCTAGGGGGAGCGTTTTAGCGGGCGGACCAGGGCTGGAAAACGGAGAGGGGAGGGGAGATGGCGTTACCTTCCCCAGTACCAGAGAGGCCGTCGGCTTTGAAGTTGCTGGTGCTCTTCTTCCGGCGGTGCTTCTTGCGGTTGGCGTGCGGCGAGGGGGGCGGGTCCATCTTAGGACTGGTGGTGTTGGAGATGGAGGGGCTGGAGCACACAGACTCTCCCAGACCCGTGTCTACAGGGAAAGAGACAGACCGTTAGATAATACCGCTTCTCGACAACAAGAAGATGTTCAAATATGTTGAGTACGCAAGAGTAAACAGCAGCTAGGGCTGTGAAGGTAATGTAATAACCCTGTAACTGACAGTTATGGATGAAGACTGTCATGAAAATAAAATAACCCTCAAAAGCATTTAAAACATGCCTACATTCATTTTAGGATAAAAATATATATATTTAACTTTATTTCCATGTAGATAAACTTTACTAATGATTATAAGCAGTTGTTTTGCTAACTTGGTCTATTAAACTTTCTACATCTCTTCCTCTTTCCAACTGTCCTTTGATGCTGGAGCAGCTCATCTGCTAGATGCGGGGGTGTTCAGCTCTATAGACTATAGCACTTTGATGCTGGAGCAGCTCATCTGCTAGGTGCGGGGGTGTTCAGCTCTATAGACTATGGCACTTTGATGCTGGAGCAGCTCATCTGCTAGGTGCGGGGGTGTTCAGCTCTATAGACTATGGCACTTTGATGCTGGAGCAGCTCATCTGCTAGGTGCGGGGGTGTTCAGCTCTATAGACTATGGCACTTTGATGCTGGAGCAGCTCATCTGCTAGGTGCGGGGGTGTTCAGCTCTATAGAATATGGCACTTTGATGTGTTGACTTTCTTTTATTCAATGCACATTTTCATTGCTTGCTAGTCAATAAATAAATAAATAAATAGTTATTTTACATTTTAGGGGAAGTGTCTGACTATTCATTCATTATTCAACAGCAGTGGACAATGTTGTTCTGGCTCTGATGCCTATAACGTGCTAAGGTTGTCAAACGGACAACTGGCCAATCCTCTCCAACCTGGCCTGGTACAGTATCATTTGATACAGAATCTTTTCTTAATTTCTAGACTAATCAACGCTGATCAGGGCCGGTCCTGGTCCATAACCCGCCCTAGGCGAGACCAAAACAAAATGAACGCCCTCCTATCCCTGCTAAGTAGAATAGTAGCCTGGGCTACACAGAGACGGCCCGCAATGCTCTTTTATGAATGCACGTGTTAGCCTACTGTTTGTAAAATAGGCAATTTACCATTTATCCCTGTCATTTAGTTACATTAATTTCTGTTAATGGATGTATTAATTATAGTAATTTACCGTTCTCATTCTCGGAGTGGAAACGTTGTTAGCAGAGCCCACAACCTGCTACACTTGTGAGAAACAAGTTGTGGTTTATTTCATACCATCATTTACACGCGCCATGTGAGCAATGAGCATGTGTCTGGTTTCTCTGTCCTGTTAATGTAGACAGACTGCACACCCCTGAGCATAGAAACACCTGGCCTGCTTCTCGCAAACGTTCAATGAAGGAAAGGGCCCATTCGGGGATGTCTGATTTCTGAGAGTCTTAACTCACCAACACTAATAAAGCTGAGCTTCTTGGCCTCCCGAGTGGCACAGCTGTCTAATGCACTGCATCGCAGTGATAGAGGCGTCACTACAGAGCCGGGTTCGAGCCCAGACTGAGACCCATGAGGCAGCACACAATTGGCCAAGCGTTGTCCGGGTTAGGGGAGGGTTTGGTCGACTGGGACGTCCTTGTCCCATCGCGCTCTAGAGACTCCTTGAAGCGGGCCGGGCGCATGCACGCTGACTTCGGTCGCCGGATGTACGGTGTTTCCTCCGACACATTGGTGCGGCTGGCTTCCGGGTTAAGCGATCAGTGTGTCAAGAAGCAGTGCGGCTTGGCAGGGTTGTGTTTCGGAGGACGCATGGTTCTCAACCTTCGGCACTCCCGAGTCCGTAGAGGAGTTGCAATGATGGGACAAGACTAACTACCAATTGGATATCAGGAAATTAGGGAGAAAAAGGAATGAGCTTCCTCACCTCACACTGCAAGTCAACGAAGTCCGCATGTTTATTTTTACATCCAATTATTAGAATAGTTCCTCACAGTATTTGAAAAATCTTTCCAACACCTTGATAATCAGCATTAGTGAAAATTTGACAATAGACATGTTGCATGTATTTGTTTCTATAGTAACGATTGTCAATTTCATACTATAATCACAGATGTCATGCAAATACTTCGGGAAAAGTGGGAGAAAACTCATCGGACTCATCGGACTCATCGGACTTCTTTTGAATGGTTTTGTGCGACAAAATTGGAACTGTATAAAACCAGGTATTTATGCAGGAAAGCCGCTGACAAGGTAGGTATCTTTGTTTAGACTCCTTTAATATCGTGCAAATACGGAAATGAGATTATCTACAACCTGGCATTTCTGAATTGTATTCATATTTATAATTATCAAATCAAATCAAGGTTTATTTGTCACGTGCGCCGAATACAACCATTATGGCGCTATAAAATACTCCCTCCAAAACAAAAGCAATTAAAGTTCTTCGCTGTTCCTTCGTTACCTCTGTGCTGTCGACACATCAGTTCTTCCCTGTTCCTTCGTTACCTCTGTGCTGTCGACACATCAGTTCTTCCCTGTTCCTTCGTTACCTCTGTGCTATCGACACATCAGTTCTTCCCTGTTCCTTCGTTACCTCTGTGCTATCGACACATCAGTTCTTCCCTGTTCCTTCGTTACCTCTGTGCTGTCGACACATCAGTTCTTCCCTGTTCCTTCGTTACCTCTGTGCTGTCGACACATCAGTTCTTCCCTGCTCCTTCGTTACCTCTGTGCTGTCGACACATCAGTTCTTCCCTGTTCATTCGTTACCTCTGTGCTATCGACACATCAGTTCTTCCCTGTTCCTTCGTTACCTCTGTGCTATCGACACATCAGTTCTTCCCTGTTCCTTCGTTACCTCTGTGCTATCGACACATCAGTTCTTCCCTGTTCCTTCGTTACCTCTGTGCTATCGACACATCAGTTCTTTTGGACCACATCAACGTGTTTCCTGAATAAAAAGCAGAGAAATTCCACGAAGCCCAGGTCAGAAAATGAACCCGGCTTCCTAAAATGTACTAAAAGACTGCTTACAGTGAAAGACGTTACAGTGAAATGCTAACTTACAGGCTCCAACCAATAGTGCCAAAAAAAGGTGTGTGTGTGTGTGTGTGTGTGTGTGTGTGTGTGTGTGTGTGTGTGTGTGTGTGTGTGTGTGTGTGTAGGTAAGTAAAGAAATAAAACAACAGTAAAAAGACATATGAAAATAAGAGTATAAGAGTAAGGCTGTATACAGACATCTGTTAGTCAGGCTTATTGAGGTAGTATGTCCATGAATGTATAGTTAAAGTGACTATGCATATAAGATAAACAGAGAGTAGCAGCAGCGTAAAAGGGGGGTTGGGGGAGTCACACAATGCAAATAGTCTGAGTAACCATTTGGTTACCTGTTCAGGAGTCTTAAGGCTTGGGGGTAAAAACTGTTTAGAAGCCTCTTGGACCTAGACTTGGTGCTCCAGTACTGCTTCCCATGCGGTAGTAGAGAGAACAGTCTATAACTAGGGTGGCTGGGGTCTTTGACTATTATTAGCAGTAATACAGGAGCTGAGTGTGGATGTGTCCAGCTAGGGAAGCAGTAATACAGGAGCTGAGTGTGGATGTGTCCAGCTAGGGAAGCAGTAATACAGGGTCTGAGTGTGGATGTGTCCAGCTAGGGAAGCAGTAATACAGGGTCTGAGTGTGGATGTGTCCAGCTAGGGAAGCAGTAATACAGGAGCTGAGTGTGGATGTGTCCAGCTAGGGAAGCAGTAATACAGGGTCTGGGTGTGGATGTGTCCAGCTAGGGAAGCAGTAATACAGGGTCTGAGTGTGGATGTGTCCAGCTAGGGAAGCAGTAATACAGGGTCTGAGTGTGGATGTGTCCAGCTAGGGAAGCAGTAATACAGGAGCTGAGTGTGGATGTGTCCAGCTAGGGAAGCAGTAATACAGGAGCTGAGTGTGGATGTGTCCAGCTAGGGAAGCAGTAATACAGGAGCTGAGTGTGGATGTGTCCAGCTAGGGAAGCAGTAATACAGGGTCTGAGTGTAGATGTGTCCAGCTAGGGAAGCAGTAATACAGGATCTGAGTGTGGATGTGTCCAGCTAGGGAAGCAGTAATACAGGGTCTGAGTGTGGATGTGTCCAGCTCTATGGAGCCATTCATAGCAGCCAGTGGATGAAGCTGCCATTCATTTGGCTGTTCTCCTCCGCCTCCCCTGGCTGGCCCAGGATATCAGGCTAGGAGGCCACGAGACGCTTCACTTTTCATGCGCTGAGCTGACAGCTGTGACTTGCGGCGGAATAAAATAACATTCAGTTCCCATCAATATCAGCGTGGGCGGCGGGACTGATGTGGACAGTGGGGTTGGGGGGGCTGCTGGCACGGAGCGAGCTCCTATCACACTGATGTAGCGCCTGCTGCCCAGAACAGAACAGACAGCCTCAAGGACAGACATAACTTATTGGACTATCGTTTAGTCTCAGCTCAAGTGGAAAACGTGACAACTTATCTCTGCTGACAAGATGCCATCCTGGAGCGCACAATTAACCGCCCGGGATTAACAGCCCTCACATCTGCAGCCCCTCCTCACCCGCATCTCCCCCCGACCCAGCCTCCCCCTCCTCTCTCTACATCACTACCTTCACATATCACACTATCTCCTCCCTCCCTCGCAGCCTCCCCCTCCTCTCTCTACATCACTACCTTCACATATCACACTGTCCCCTCCCTCCCTCGCAGCATCCCCCATGTCTCTCTACAATCATCCCTCCACTGGCGCCCTCAGTATCTGTTAACAGTCTTCCTCGTTCTCTTTCTGTGAGCTCGCCTCTCTCTCGCTCTTCTCCTTCAATCTCTGGTATAAAGAGAGGTTCATTGAGACACTGTTGTGCTCTTTGATAGGGTGATAACATGGTTGCTCACAATGTAAAGAGCTTTGTGATTTCTGTCTGTAAATTAAAAGTGCTCAACAAATGAAATGTGTCGTTATCATTTACAGTAAATGCATAATAATATCCCAGCCTTGTGTGTGAAGCGGTCTTCAATAGTTACCACAGCCACAAAGTCTAAATTCTGGCTAAACTCCACCCACGACTACAATCTCTCTTCTTAAAATCTGATTTGAAACCTAACCTTAAACACACTGCTAACCTTATACCTAAGCTTAAATTAAGACCAACAAGCTATTTTGATGGCTGTGGTAACTAGTGACAACAGCGTGAAGCAGACCAACTCTGAGTGAGGATAGTAAACAGGAAGTAGAGGTAAAGTGACTTCCTGTCTGTTGGCTACTTTACGGTAGAAGATCAGAGGATGGCCGTGCAGCTCCTGAGGCATGAAATTCCACAGCCTGGTCTGCCAAATCAAAGACACCTGCTGCTGCCCCCCCCCCACCCCCCACACACAATGGGCTCTTTCACAGGGCCACCACGCCACAAACACACACACACACAAACACACAAACTACAAATAGGTTTCTTCCTGTTTCCAGTTTTTGAAAACACACAGGACCAGAGGCAAAAGGTTCAGATCACTGAAATGCTGAGATATCCTGACAGGGCTGTCATTTTAAAGCCCATCACCCAATCAAGCTAGGAAAGGCAGTAGAGACTATATTGTTAGCCACTGTAAGAGAGACATGGACAGGGAAAACCAGGGAACAGGGTTGCTCCTGCGTGTGCATTCCTGAGCTGAAGGAGGAAGATGCCTTGCCAGGGACACCTCCCCCCCAGCCAGGGACACCACCCCAGCCACGGAGGACTGAAAATAGGAACACTATGTTAGTCAGAGAGTTGAAGGTTGGAGCGACT
This sequence comes from Oncorhynchus kisutch, assembly GCF_002021735.2. NCBI lineage: Eukaryota > Metazoa > Chordata > Actinopteri > Salmoniformes > Salmonidae > Oncorhynchus > Oncorhynchus kisutch. The sequence continues at coordinate 42,353 of NW_022263131.1, forward strand.
GTGGGCCTCGACCAGCTCAGCCCAGCGAGCCATTAGCCCCACAGCAAGCTGCCTGAGTAGGGAGGAACGCTAGCTTGCTCCCCTTGCCCTCCCTTGTCCCTGGTTCATACCCCCGGCTCCTACAGGCCTGGAGGTGTCTAGGGAACAACAGCCTCCTAATGAAACAGACACTCATTAGTATTACTGCTCCCATTGTCCCATCATTAAGGGGAAACGGCAGCTCAATGCAGAGAGGATAAAGGGGGCGTGTTCACTGAGAGTAGCAAACAGACTAGAGGCCATCGATGTCATAACCATCCTATATTTATTTTACTGGAGAAAGGACACATATCCACACACTAACAACCCTGCAGCTGTCCTCAGCTCCACTTACTGGCTACAGGGCTTCTAGTGTGTGGCTGTCTTCATCTCTTCTCTCATTCTACAATAGGACTCATTACTGTCTGTGGCGCACTAGGTCTCTCCACCAATAGGACTCATTACTGTCTGTGGCGCACTAGGTCTCTCCACCAATAGGACTCATTACTGTCTGTGGCGCACTAGGTCTCTCCACCAATAGGACTCATTACTGTCTGTGGCGCACTAAGTCCCTCCACCAATAGGAGTCATTACTGTCTGTGGCGCACTAGGTCCCTCCACCAATAGGAGTCATTACTGTCTGTGGAGCACTAGGTCCCTCCACCAATAGGACTCATTACAGTCTGTGGAGCACTAGGTCCCTCCACCAATAGGACTCATTACAGTCTGTGGAGCACTAGGTCCCTCCTCCAATAGGAGTCATTACTGTCTGTGGCGCACTAGGTCCCTCCACCAATAGGACTCATTACAGTCTGTGGAGCACTAGGTCCCTCCTCCAATAGGAGTCATTACTGTCTGTGGAGCACTAGGTCCCTCCTCCAATAGGAGTCATTACTGTCTGTGGCGCACTAGGTCCCTCCACCAATAGGAGTCATTACTGTCTGTGGAGCACTAGGTCCCTCCACCAATAGGAGTCATTACTGTCTGTGGCGCACTAGGTCCCTCCACCAATAGGAGTCATTACTGTCTGTGGCGCACTAGGTCCCTCCACCAATAGGAGTCATTACTGTCTGTGGAGCACTAGGTCCCTCCTCCAATAGGAGTCATTACTGTCTGTGGCGCACTAGGTCCCTCCACCAATAGGAGTCATTACTGTCTGTGGAGCACTAGGTCCCTCCACCAATAGGACTCATTACAGTCTGTGGAGCACTAGGTCCCTCCACCAATAGGACTCATTACAGTCTGTGGAGCACTAGGTCCCTCCTCCAATAGGAGTCATTACTGTCTGTGGCGCACTAGGTCCCTCCACCAATAGGACTCATTACAGTCTGTGGAGCACTAGGTCCCTCCTCCAATAGGAGTCATTACTGTCTGTGGAGCACTAGGTCCCTCCTCCAATAGGAGTCATTACTGTCTGTGGCGCACTAGGTCCCTCCACCAATAGGAGTCATTACTGTCTGTGGAGCACTAGGTCTCTCCACCAATAGGAGTCATTACTGTCTGTGGAGCACTAGGTCCCTCCACCAATAGGAGTCATTACTGTCTGTGGAGCACTAGGTCCCTCCACCAATAGGAGTCATTACTGTCTGTGGCGCACTAGGTCCCTCCACCAATAGGAGTCATTACTGTCTGTGGCGCACTAGGTCCCTCCACCAATAGGAGTCATTACTGTCTGTGGAGCACTAGGTCCCTCCTCCAATAGGAGTCATTACTGTCTGTGGCGCACTAGGTCCCTCCACCAATAGGAGTCATTACTGTCTGTGGAGCACTAGGTCTCTCCACCAATAGGACTCATTACTGTCTGTGGCACACTAGGTCTCTCCACCAATAGGACTCATTACAGTCTGTGGAGCACTAGGTCCCTCCTCCAATAGGAGTCATTACTGTCTGTGGCGCACTAGGTCCCTCCTCCAATAGGAGTCATTACTGTCTGTGGCGCACTAGGTCCCTCCACCAATAGGAGTCATTACTGTCTGTGGCACACTAGGTCTCTCCTCCAATAGGACTCATTACAGTCTGTGGAGCACTAGGTCCCTCCTCCAATAGGAGTCATTACTGTCTGTGGCGCACTAGGTCCCTCCACCAATAGGAGTCATTACTGTCTGTGGCGCACTAGGTCCCTCCACCAATAGGAGTCATTACTGTCTGTGGAGCACTAGGTCCCTCCACCAATAGGAGAAATGAAAGGTCTAGATTGGAGGGACTTGTCTTCCTGTGAATCATCACATCAGCAAATGAATATTATACATGAGTAGATAGGAGCAGAGAGAATATAATGTGATTAAAAACAGGAAGGTAACTTACACAAGGCCTGGTGTAAAAGGTGTGGGGTTTAGATAAAGGGTTCGTATGAAGACAGTCTCAAAGCAGCAGACTATTGTTCAGACACAACGGCCCCTCCACAGAGGAGAGTCCTTCAGAAGCCCACGGCCACAGAGGAGGGCAAATAGCAGCAAGCCCTTTAGAAGCCCACGGCCACTACAGAACAACTAATTACAAAGACGTCCTCCTTATCTTCTCCCTGAGAGCTCTCATTGGGCTGGGCTCTGGGGGCAGAAGGTGATGACTTCTCAGGCCCTGGAGCCACTGGTCAACTAGTCATCCAGCTATCACAACTCATCCCAGTCACGACACAGTGGAGAGAGAGGAGGGGCACCTCGTTAAGGCTCGTTAAGGGGTTGGGTGAGGCTCGTTAAGGGGCTGGGTAAAGGTTATTTATATGAAGAGAGGCTGAGGGGCCGTGATGCTTTCAGACAAGCTCAGAACAGAGCTCTCAACGCCTCCAGGACCCCAACATCCACTAACACAGTTAAACACAGACACACAATACACACACAGTTATACACAGACACACAATACACACACAGTTAAACACAGACACACAATACACAGACAGTTATACACAGACACACAATACACACACAGTTATACAAAGACACACAATACACACACAGTTATACACAGACACACAATACACACACAGTTATACAAAGACACACAATACACACACAGTTATACACAGACACACAATACACACACAGTTATACACAGATACACAATACACACACAGTTATACACAGACACACAATACACACACAGTTATACAAAGACACACAATACACACACAGTTATACACAGACACACAATACACACACAGTTATACACAGACACACAATACACACACAGTTATACACAGACACACAATACACACACAGTTATACACAGACACACAATACACACACAGTTATACAAAGACACACAATACACACACAGTTATACACAGACACACAATACACACAGTTATACACAGACACACAATACACACACAGTTATACACAGACACACAATACACACACAGTTATACACAGACACACAATACACACACAGTTATACACAGACACACAATACACAGACAGTTATACACAGACACACAATACACACACAGTTATACACAGACACACAATACACACACAGTTATACACAGACACACAATACACACACAGTTATACACAGACACACAATACACACACAGTTATACACAGACACACAATACACACACAGTTATACACAGACACACAATGTACACCCATTTTATTTTAGATCTGCATAAATGAATACTGTGATAGAATGGGAATTGTAAAAATACATAGATTTTAATGTGGTGTTAATTAGCTGGATTAAACAGAAGCTTTGTTAAACTGACAGATGTCAACCTCCATCATATCCCCATCCACAGATGTCAACCTCCATCATATCCCCAATCCACAGATAAACCTCCATCATATCCCCAATCCACAGATGTCAACCTCCATCATATCCCCAATCCACAGATGTCAACCTCCATCATATCCCCAATCCACAGATGTCAACCTCCATCATATCCCCAATCCACAGATGTCAACCTCCATCATATCCCCAATCCACAGATGTCAACCTCCATCATATCCCCAATCCACAGATGTCAACCTTCATCATATCCCCAATCCACAGATGTCAACCTCCATCATATCCCCAATCCACAGATGTCAACCTCCATCATATCCCCAATCCACAGATGTCAACCTCCATTATATCCCCAATCCACAGATGTCAACCTCCATCATATCCCCAATCCACAGATGTCAACCTCCATCATATCCCCAATCCACAGATCAAATCAAATCAAATTTATTTATATAGCCCTTCGTACATCAGCTGATATCTCAAAGTGCTGTACAGAAACCCAGCCTAAAATCCACAGATGTCAACCTCCATCATATCCCCAATCCACAGATGTCAACCTCCATCATATCCCCAATCCACAGATGTCAACCTCCATCATATCCCCAATCCACAGATGTCAATCACACTCATTCTAATTTGGCCGTTAAAAAGAAACGGTTTGTGTTCATTGATAAATGGCCTTACTGAAATGTCTGTACAAATAAAGTTGAGTGAAATTGAACTGACTTGCATAAGCTGCCCACAGTTGGCAAAAGGAGATAACGAGGTGACAGAAGGGTACTAGTGTGGGCATCAGCTGTGTGTGTGTGTGTGTGTGTGTCTGTGTGTGCATTGAGGCCCCTGGGAGCCAATGTGATTAGAGTGTTTCACAACTTTAAACGTTATTTCAGGAGAGCAGCGCAGGGCCAACGGGCCCAACACACACGGGGGACCTGTCACTCAGACTCATCGTCACGGCGACACACCCTCGATCCGACAGCTGTCAGTCTCAGCGTGCGGCAGAGAGTGTGTGGCTGTGTGTGTGCATCAGTCAAAGACCAGAGCATGCACGCATACACGCACACACACCAGATCCCCCAGTGCATGTGAGGATAAATGTGTTCTTGCTAATGTGTGTCTCTGAGTGACCATTAGTTTGATAAACAGTTAAGACAGCATTAGGGGCCTGGCAGGCAGATCAATGGAAGACGAATGAAAGGCCCAGCGGAGGAGGAGAAGGGCCCCCCTGCGGAGCTCTGCTCTCAGGCTGCCTGTACTAAGGCAGGCTCCCCACCGCGGAGCTCCATGTCAGAGCCCATCTGGGACCCATGGACAGGGGGAAAGAAAAGACTGGGTCTGGGGGTGGCCTGATTCCTTTTCAGCCCAGTACCTGGTTCCTTAACGGTGTGTGTGTGTGTGTGTTTCCTCATACCTGTGCTGACTCCTGAGTTGGCGATGACGGTGGCCTCGCTCCATTGGTCGGCGGAGGAGACTGAGTAGGATCTCTGGTGCATGCCGTCCCCACGACTGTTAAAGGACACCAAGCTGATCCCACTGGCCATCTGAGAGGCTGACAAACTACTGGTGACAGAGCCTGAAGGAGAGCGAGGGAGAAACCGGGACGTCTATCAGTCAGTTGTCAAACTTATCTATTGTTGAATATTCTGTCATTTACTGAAACCAACTCAAGGTTACAACTACGTTTACATTAGAAAGAAAAGTGCTCAGTTTCCCTTAGTTTACAATGAGGACCGACTGGCAACACAACTAAATGAAATGGAATAAAGAAATCCTGCTGCTACACCTTTAACTAAAGAGAACCGCCTAATAAATCAAGTTGAACCTCGACCCCAAAGCAAACAACACAATGGATTCAGCTATGTCTACTGCAATAGGCCACACCACAGGGGACATAGTAAGGGCCCTCCCTCACTGTGGCCCCTGGCTCAATACATGTATCTGGATGTGCTGGGGGCTCCACATAAAGCATTAGCATTATAATAGGCTAATGTGACCGTAAACGGAGCCGAACAGAGCGGAGCGCGCATTTACCGCAGTCAATTACCTCAGTGCAGGGTGTGTGTGTGTTCAGTGTGAAGTTGAAGCGAAGGCTGGGTGTGATGAGAACAGCACCACCTTAGCCCAGAGCCTAAAGCTGCTGCTGTTGCTAGAATACACACTGATACAGTACACTGTATCCACTGGAGACATGACCGTGGATTGTAAACATACTAAACACACACACGCAAATGTGCACTAACACGCAAACATACACACACTCGCATGTACAGGAATCACACACCCACAGTGATCACAAAGGAACACTGGACCAGCAGCCCTCTGCTGGAATCAAACTGTTCATGGCCTAACAGCTGAGTGAATCATTTGTCTCTCTCTCTCTCTCTCCTCTCTCTCTCTCTCTCTCTCCTCTGTCTCTCCCTCCCTCACCTCTCTCTCCTCTGTCTCCCTCCCTCCATCCCTCTCTCTCTCTCCTCTCTGTCTCTCCCTCCATCCCTCTCTCTCTCTCCTCCGTCTCCCTCCATCCCTCTCTCTCTCCTCCGTCTCCCTCCATCCCTCTCTCTCCTCCGTCTCCCTCATCCCTCTCTCTCTCTCCTCCGTCTCCCTCCATCCCTCTCTCTCCTCCATCTCCCTCCATCCCTCTCTCTCTCCTCCGTCTCCCTCCATCCCTCTCTCTCTCCTCCGTCTCCCTCCATCCCTCTCTCTCTCCTCCGTCTCCCTCCATCCCTCCCTCTCCTCTCTCTCTCCTCCGTCTCCCTCCATCCCTCTCTCTCTCCTCCGTCTCCCTCCATCCCTCTCTCTCTCCTCTGTCTCCCTCCATCCCTCTCTCTCTCCTCTGTCTCCCTCCCTCACCTCTCTCTCTCCTCTGTCTCCCTCCTTCACCTCTCTTTCTCTCATTACAGCTCATGTCTGGAGCTGCCTGAGTGGAGAGAGGACTCTGATTGCATTAATATTCATGACAGTAATTAGTACATGTATTATGGGTCACTGAATATTCATGCTATTAGTTTGGTCCTCCTGGAGCCGTGCGCCTGTGTATGTGCATGGGTGTGTCGTTGTGAATGTGTGTGTCTGTGTGCATGTTGGTGGGTGTGTCTGTGTGCGTGCATGTTGGTGGGTGTGTCTGTGTGCGTGTGTTGGTGGGTGTGTCTGTGTGCGTGTTGGTGGGTGTGTGTGTGCGTGCGTGTTGGTGGGTGTGTCTGTGTGTTGGTAGGTATGTGTGCATGTGTGTTGGTAGGTATGTGTGCGTGTGTGTTGGTAGGTATGTGTGTGTGTGTGTTGGTAGGTATGTGTGCGTGTGTGTTGGTATGTGTGCGTGCGTGTTGGTAGGTATGTGTGCGTGCGTGCGTGTTGGTGGGTGTGTCTGTGTGCGTGTGTTGGTGGGTGTGTGTGCGCATGTGTTGGTGGGTGTGTCTGTGTGCGTGTGTTGGTGGGTGTGTCTGTGTGTGTGTGTTGGTGGGTACATGTGCGTGTGTGTTGGTAGGTGTGTGTGTGTTGGTGGGTACATGTGTGTTGGTAGGTGTGTGTGTGTTGGTGGGTACATGTGTGTTGGTAGGTATGTGTGTGTTGGTAGGTATGTGTGTGTTGGTAGGTATGTGTGTGTTGGTAGGTATGTGAGTGTTGGTAGGTATGTGTGTGTTGGTAGGTATGTGTGTGTTGGTAGGTATGTGTGTGTTGGTAGGTATGTGTGTGTTGGTAGGTATGTGTGTGTTGGTAGGTATGTGTGTGTTGGTAGGTATGTGTGTGTTGGTAGGTATGTGTGTGTTGGTAGGTGTGTGTGTGTTGGTGGGTACATGTGTGTTGGTAGGTTTGTGTGTGTTGGTAGGTATGTGTGTGTTGGTAGGTATGTGTGTGTTGGTAGGTATGTGTGTGTTGGTAGGTGTGTGTGCGTGTGTGTATATTCATCCCCTCAACAGTATGGTTTATGGTTCATTGTTTGATTATTTTTGTTGAAGGTAAATTACAACAAAATACTGCAGGACCCATAAAGGCCCACAAGGGACGTGTGTATGTGGGACGAGGTGTCTATGTGTGTGTGTGTGTGTGTGTCTCTCCGTCTCTCACCAGGGCCACCAGGTCCCAGCTGCAGACTGCTCATGTCCTTGGCCAGGCCGTTTGTCTTCGGGCTGGGGACAGCGACACAGGTAGAAACCGCTCGGGGAGGCCTCTTCCCTGGGACCTTCACTGTGGTCCTCAACAGATCTATCTCCTTCCCATGGACGTTCTGCATGTAGTCCTACAGGAGACAGGCAGGGAGACAGTCTGCTAGCAATACACACTTATAGATTAAAGATAAACGCGTTCAGATAAATAGGGATTTGTTTTTATAACTAATGACAAGGGGGTTTGTTCAGAATACAGAGCAGCATTGTTGTGGGTAACATAGTTCTGATATGTACAGGCCTCGCTACCTAGAACAACATAACTAAATGTAGGAGTCATTAGGGAGGGGTTAAGCTACTTGGCAGCATCCGTCCCTGGAGACAACATAACAGGTTTGTGATTCCAGTGGGCTTGACAGTTGGTGTTTACAGGATCAATATTAAACTAATAAAAGACTGTAGTCCTCATTAAAAATGATGGTTTCTTTAAGGCAGCAGTCCCTGAAGTGTGTGTGTGTGTGTGTGTGTGTATCTCAGACAGGGAGCACACTGGGTAGGGGTCAGTCACCCCTCTCAAACATGAATGAGGGCTGAGACCATGTGCAGAAACAAATCTCTCTCAGACTCTCACACCCACTGTGACACAATCAAAGACCATTCTGAACCAAGCGGAGGAGTGTGTGATTACGTTCAAGACTTTGTGTGTGTGTGTGTGTGTTTTAATAATGTGTGTGTGTGTGATTATGCGTGTGTGTGTGAGGGCTGAGAGGCAAGGAGCATCCTGAGAGGCTGTCGGGACCACCTCCCTCTTGCAGGAGGCAAACAAAGGCCAATTCAAAGCCAAGTGCTCTCAACACGGCTTAACAAGTCGCCAGAGAGCCCTTGAGCTGGGGTCCCTGGAGGGGCTACAAGGGCCCAGCCTGGACCAACTCGGCCCAGCGCAGCCCGGCCCAGCGGAGCCTACAGACAGCTTAACGGAGCTAATTGAGACTCCATGTGCATCATGAAACTTTCACCATCTTATCCCCACATCATAAACAGAGGAGAGAAGGGAGAGAGGGGAGAGAGAAGGGAGAGAGGGGAGAGAGAAGGAGAGAGAAGGAGAGAGAAGGAGGAGAGGAGAGGGAGAGAGGGGAGAGAGCAGGGAGAGAGGGGAGAGAGCAGGGAGAGAGGGGAGAGAGCAGGGAGAGAGCAGGGAGAGAGCAGGGAGAGAGCAGGGGAGAGAGCAGGGAGAGAGGGGAGAGAGCAGGGAGAGAGGGGGAGAGAGCAGGGAGAGATGGGAGAGAGCAGGGAGAGAGGGGAGAGAGCAGGGAGAGGGGAGGAGAGACGGGAGAGAGGGGAGAGAGCAGGGAGAGAGAAGGAGAGAGAAGGAGGAGAGGAGGAAGGGAGAGAGGGGAGAGAGAAGGAGAGAGAAGGAGTAGAGGAAGGAAGGGAGAGAGAGGGGGCGAGAGAAGGAGGAGAGAGGTAAGGGGAGAGCAGGGGTAGAGAGAAGGAGGGAGGAAGGGAGGAAGGGAGAGAGGGGGAGAGAGAGGAAGGGAGAGAGGGGAGAGAGCAGGGAGAGAGGGGAGAGAGCAGGGAGAGAGGGGAGAGAGCAGGGAGAGAGGGGAGAGAGCAGGGAGAGAGAAGGAGAGAGAAGGAGGAGAGGAGGAAGGGAGAGAGGGGAGAGAGAAGGAGAGAGAAGGAGGAGAGGAGGAAGGGAGAGCAGGGAGAGAGAAGGAGAGAGAAGGAGGAGAGGAGGAAGGGAGAGAGAAGGAGGAGAGGAAGGGAGAGAGGGGAGAGAGAAGGAGGAGAGAAGGGAGAGAGGGGAGAGAAGGGAGAGAGGGGAGAGAGAAGGAGGAGAGAAGG
>NW_022263131.1:52138-77716 GCF_002021735.2 Oncorhynchus kisutch
GGAGAGAGGGAGAGAGCAGGGAGAGAGGGGAGAGAGCAGGGAGAGAGAAGGAGAGAGAAGGAGGAGAGGAGGAAGGGAGAGAGGGGAGAGAGAAGGAGAGAGAAGGGAGAGAGGGGAGAGAGAAGGAGAGAGAAGGGAGAGAGGGGAGAGAAGGGAGAGAAGGAGGAGAGAGAAGGGAGAGAAGGGAGAGAGAAGGAGGAGAGGGGAGAGAGAAGGAGGAGAGAAGGGATAGAGAAGGAGGAGAGAAGGGATAGAGAAGGAGGAGAGAAGGGATAGAGAAGGAGGAGAGAAGGGAGAGAGGGGAGTGAGAATGAGGAGAGAAGGGAGAGAGAAGGAGAGAAGGAATAGAGAAGGAGGAGAGAAGGGATAGAGAAGGAGGAGAGAAGGGATAGAGAAGGAGGAGAGAAGGGAGAGAGGGGAGAGAGAAGGAGGAGAGAAGGGAGAGAGAAGGAGGAGAGGGGAGAGAGAAGGAGGAGAGAAGGGAGAGAGAAGGAGGAGAGGGGAGAGAGAAGGAGGAGAGAAGGAATAGAGAAGGAGGAGAGAAGGGATAGAGAAGGAGGAGAGAAGGGATAGAGAAGGAGGAGAGAAGGGAGAGAGGGGAGAGAGAATGAGGAGAGAAGGGAGAGAGAATGAGGAGAGAAGGGAGAGAGAAGGAGAAGAGAAGGGAGAGAGGGGAGAGAGAAGGAGGAGAGAAGGGAGAGAGGGGAGAGAGATGGAGGAGAGAAGGGAGAGAGGGGAGAGAGAAGGAGGAGAGAAGGGAAAGAGGGGAGAGAGAAGGAGGAGAGAAGGAGAGGATATGAGAGGGAGAGGATAGAGGAAAGTGAGAAGAGATGAGGAGGAGGAGAGAGAGGAAGGAGAGAAGGAGAGGATATGAGAGGGAGAGGATAGAGGAAAGTGAGAAGAGATGAGGAGGAGGAGAGAGAGGAGGAGGAGAGACGGAGAGGATATGAGAGGGAGAGGATAGAGGAAAGTGAGAAGAGATGAGGGGGAGGAGAGGGAGGAGAGAAGGAGAGGATATGAGAGGGAGAGGATAGAGGAAAGTGAGAAGAGATGAGGAGGGAGGAGAGAAGGGAAGCTGGGGCTCCCAACAACACATTTGCACAGCATGGGGGGGAAGAGCAGAGTTGGTGTGTGTGTGTCTACGGTTGGTTGTGTGTGTGTGTGTGTCTACGGTTGGTGTGTGTGTGTGTCTACGGTTGGTGTGTGTGTGTGTGTGTGTGTGTGTCTCCGGTTGGGGTGTGTGGTGTGTGTGGTCTACGGTTGGTGTGTGTGTGTGTGTGTCTACGGTTGGTGTGTGTGTGTGTGTCTACGGTTGGTGTGTGTGCGCGTGGGCACGGTCAAGACAACACACTTGAGAAAGATGATGAATACAGTCAAGATAACATCTAATATTTTTTTTAAGTGCATAAAATAGCATTTTAATCACCCAAGGTCCCCTACAACTAAACAGTGTGAATAAATATGAAGTGATCAGATGACATCAGTCACACCGCAAACTAACAACTGAATGACTCCTTGACACTTGGACCAGTTTCTCTGACGCGGACTCCTAGTTTTCCTGCCAATTACATGGCATCCTATTGCCCTCCACTTAATTAGCTGTATTAATGTGATTTCTTTGCACATAGTCGGGCAATTTAGGAGCGTTGCTGATTGCCTTTGATTCTATTACCCTCCGCAAACATAGTAATTAATGCCTGTGCTGCAGATACACAATGATCAGGAAAACCTGCTCAGCTCGGTGCTGGAGGTACGTGTGTGTGTGTGTGTGTGTGTGTGTGTGTGTGTGTGTGTGTGTGTGTGTGTGTGTGTGTGTGTGTGTGTGTGTGGTGTGTGTGTGTGTGTGTGAGTGTGTGTGTGTGTGTGTGTGTGAGTGTGAGAGTGCGTGTGGGAGTGTGAGAGTGTGAGAGTGTGTGTGGGAGTGTGAGAGTGTGTGTGGGAGTGTGAGAGTGTGTGTGGGAGTGTGAGAGTGCGTGTGGGAGTGTGAGAGTGCGTGTGGGAGTGTGAGAGTGCGTGTGGGAGTGTGAGAGTGTGTGTGGGAGTGTGAGAGTGTGTGTGGGAGTGTGAGAGTGTGTGTGGGAGTGTGCAAGCGAGTGCACGAGTGTGCGAGCGAGTGCGTTTGTAGTGAAAATAGTAAGTTAGGCCTCATCCCAGGGACTCAACACCTTTGAGATTTTCAATAGATTTGATCATATTTTATGGCTCTCCTTCAGGTTGCTATCGAGCAATTTAGTTTTCCTACATTTACCTTCCACTCATTCTGCCCCTGTGGTTTGTTTCACTGCAGTAGCTGGGCCGCTAATCCAACCCAATCAAATTAGAGCAAATTGATTTTGCCTCCTCTGCTTTGCGTCCTCTACCCATCCATCTACATGTATGTCTAGACTCCAGTCAGTGTGGCATTAGGAAAATGATTCCCATTCTAATTAACAATAAGGCCTGATTGCAATCCGGGGGGAACGATGTAAAGAGCGAGGGAAAGGAGGGAGAGTGGTGATATGAAGAGGTATCAGGGCCAGGAGAGGGACGTTGTGGTCCTGTGTTTGCCAACAGAGCAGCCAGGCGGGCGATTAGAGCAGGCCATTACAGTGGTGCTATTCCACATCATCAACGTCAGCCCTGTGCAAACAGACCATGTTGGCTTTCTAATTAATATTGTTGCTCGCTCTGTGTGGGTGTGTGCCTCCGCTGCAACAAGCCTACCGTCTGCCCAGTGAGCGGATGGGGTGGCTGACGCGCCACACACACACACACACACGGAGGAGGAAACAGGGGCTTAGCATTGCCGCTAATGGGCCAACACAGTGGCTGATGGATTAGCAGCGCGGGGAACAAGCGGATAGACCCGCTGCTGTAACATGGGACCATTAGATAGAAAGCCAGAGCAGAGGGCAGGTGACAGACAGACGACATTAGAGACACTGAGTGATGCTGACTCCAGTGACCTCTGTTGTTCCACACGGAGACTGGAGGGGTACAGGTTACAACAGGGTTGGTAGTGTCATCGGCAGTAATAATCAGAGAGAAAGTTGTCCAACTAGCTGGTCTGGTTGCAGCAGAGCTGGACAGGTAGAATGGAACTAACAGGAGACGAAAGAACGTTCAACCCCAGATTCTACCATCTGACGTGACTTTAGAGTAACCATATCAACGGGCGCCGCCTGTATAGTCTTCCGTCAGAGTGTGATGTGTGTGTTCATGCATGTTTGTGCAAGCATGAGTGACCTGCATGTATAATACGAGTGATACATGTGTGTTCATGTATAGTGTGTGTGACAGGTGGTACTCACGTGCAGGCTGGGGTGATATGTGAGCAGGCCATTGTCACACAACGTCACGTACTTCTTTTTCCACTCCTTGTTTAGGGTCTTGCCACTCCTCTTCAGAAGCATGCCCTATAGGAGAGAACACAGAGAGAGACAGGGTGAGGAGGACACAGATACATGCCCTATAGGAGAGAACACAGAGAGAGACAGGGTGAGGAGGACACAGATACATGCCCTATAGGAGAGAACACAGAGAGAGACAGGGTGAGGAGGACACAGATACATGCCCTATAGGAGAGAACACAGAGAGAGACAGGGTGAGGAGGACACAGATACATGCCCTATAGGAGAGAACACAGAGAGAGACAGGGTGAGGAGGACACAGATTACATGCCCTATAGGAGAGAACACAGAGAGAGACAGGGTGAGGAGGACACAGATACATGCCCTATAGGAGAGAACACAGAGAGAGACAGGGTGAGGAGGACACAGATACATGTCCTATAGGAGAGAACACAGAGAGAGACAGGGTGAGGAGGACACAGATACATGCCCTATAGGAGAGAACACAGAGAGAGACAGGGTGAGGAGGACACAGATACATGCCCTATAGGAGAGAACACAGAGAGACAGGGTGAGGAGGACACAGATACATGCCCTATAGGAGAGAACACAGAGAGAGACAGGGTGAGGAGGACACAGATACATGCCCTATAGGAGAGAACACAGAGAGAGACAGGGTGAGGAGGACACAGATACATGCCCTATAGGAGAGAACACAGAGAGAGACAGGGTGAGGAGGACACAGATACATGCCCTATAGGAGAGAACACAGAGAGAGACAGGGTGAGGAGGACACAGATACATGTCCTATAGGAGAGAACACAGAGAGAGACAGGGTGAGGAGGACACAGATACATGCCCTATAGGAGAGAACACAGAGAGAGACAGGGTGAGGAGGACACAGATACATGCCCTATAGGAGAGAACACAGAGAGAGACAGGGTGAGGAGGACACAGATACATGCCCTATAGGAGAGAACACAGAGAGAGACAGGGTGAGGAGGACACAGATACATGCCCTATAGGAGAGAACACAGAGAGAGACAGGGTGAGGAGGACACAGATACATGCCCTATAGGAGAGAACACAGAGAGAGACAGGGTGAGGAGGACACAGATACATGCCCTATAGGAGAGAACACAGAGAGAGACAGGGTGAGGAGGACACAGATACATGCCCTATAGGAGAGAACACAGAGAGAGACAGGGTGAGGAGGACACAGATACATGCCCTATAGGAGAGAACACAGAGAGAGACAGGGTGAGGAGGACACAGATACATGCCCTATAGGAGAGAACACAGAGAGAGACAGGGTGAGGAGGACACAGATACATGCCCTATAGGAGAGAACACAGAGAGAGACAGGGTGAGGAGGACACAGATACATGCCCTATAGGAGAGAACACAGAGAGAGACAGGGTGAGGAGGACACAGATACATGCCCTATAGGAGAGAACACAGAGAGAGACAGGGTGAGGAGGACACAGATACATGTCCTATAGGAGAGAACACAGAGAGAGACAGGGTGAGGAGGACACAGATACATGCCCTATAGGAGAGAACACAGAGAGAGACAGGGTGAGGAGGACACAGATACATGCCCTATAGGAGAGAACACAGAGAGAGACAGGGTGAGGAGGACACAGATACATGCCCTATAGGAGAGAACACAGAGAGAGACAGGGTGAGGAGGACACAGATACATGCCCTATAGGAGAGAACACAGAGAGAGACAGGGTGAGGAGGACACAGATACATGCCCTATAGGAGAGAACACAGAGAGAGACAGGGTGAGGAGGACACAGATACATGTCCTATATGAGAGAACACAGAGAGAGACAGGGTGAGGAGGACACAGATACATGTCCTATAGGAGAGAACACAGAGAGAGACAGGGTGAGGAGGACACAGATACATGTCCTATAGGAGAGAACACAGAGAGAGACAGGGTGAGGAGGACACAGATACATGTCCTATAGGAGAGAACACAGAGACAGGATGACATTGTTCACGCAGCGATTTTTAAAAATTTATTTGTATATATATTTTTGTCAACGCAGAAACATTGTCATCCACCTGGACCCCTGTGGATCGCGACCCACAGTTTGGGAACCACTGTGCTTGACGAAATGTATCTAGGTTGTTTGTTGTTTTAAAAACATTTTCAGGATGGGAAAACGATGTGTCAACTTAAAGGACTAAAACCAAATAGAAGTAGAAAATATAATATACACTACCTATATATTAATAATAGCTTATAATCTCAGAAATCAACTAAATAAAAGCTGGACTTTGTTATAATGTTCGAGCATCAACACAGCATTAGCAATGTCAAAATATGGACAATTGTAGGAAATGATCTTAAAACCTGCACAAATGTATCTCAGCTCCATGGCAAAATGTACAGAATTGCATGAAATTGGCTTTAAAAAGGCTCAATTCTCTTTCAGCTCCATGGAAGGATGTGTGGAATTGCAAGAGATTTGCTTTGAAACAGCAACATTATCTCTCCGCTGCCAAGATGATATGTTCTACTTATTATTTGGTCTGTGTTTTCACCACAACACATTTGATGGACATGACTCAAAAGACACCTCAGCTGGTGGGGCATGACTCAAAAGACAACTCAGCTGGTGGGACATGACTCAAAAGACACCTCAGCTGGTGGGTCATGACTCAAAAGACACCTCAGCTGGTGGGACATGACTCAAAAGACACCTCAGCTGGTGGGGCATGACTCAAAAGACACCTCAGCTGGTGGGTCATGACTCAAAAGACACCTCAGCTGGTGGGACATGAAGGAAAAAGGTTTTGGGAACCACCGCTCTAGCATCTACTGTAGTCATCACTAAATTTACAACACATCTCATCTTCCAATACAAGACACATTGTCAATAGGTGGTGAATGGGATTGACGTGTGGTATCCCTGATTTCTGGAACTAGAATCTCTTGAGACAGGGAGACCGTATAGAATGCCACGGGCTGCAACTCAATGCCGTCACCATGCTGAAATCACGTTTACAATAAAGATGCAACATGTGATCTCTCCCCACTACATTTCTGTGACACTCCCTGACCAGAGAAACAAAGATCCTTAGCGGATAGGAAACCCACTTAAACTAAGAGACCATATACACACTGGAGGGAGAGAGACGGAAACATAACCAGCAGTGGTGAGCAAGAAGTATCGAGCGAACGGACGGAGGAAAGTGAAGTGTTCTTCGGGCACATTAGCGCCGACCCAAGACTGTTAACATCCTTCTCTCCTCTCTCTCCTCCACACATCAGCTGTGGCTGACTGGCCCTTCAGGGCGGCTGCTCCTCACCCACGCTGCATTTCAGCCAAATTCATTAGGCAAGAGAGGGATATAACTGTCCGCTGATTAGCAATTACAGCCGGACTGCTGCGCGTGTCACTTCACTGGACCTGTAACACATTAACGCAGTGTTAACACCCACAGACAGGGAGATATTAATAGAGTCGGGCAGCAGAGGAGAATGAGGGGATAAAGACTAACTAGCACGCAACGGGGGGTGGAGGGGGGGGATATGGACGAGAGAGAGAGATGGACAGCCGGGCGCTTTGATAGACAGAGTCCTGCTTTCCGTGTCTCTGGCGTTGTTCACATTTCATTAAGGCCTCGTCGTGTCCCTCGTCTTGGACAAAGGAGGAAGCAGAGGAATCAACGGCCTCGCCTGGGAATGACTGCATATCTCATCACTGGGTGCCTGAAAACACACTCTGGGCTCTGCAATGGGAGCAGCTAGCGACAGACAGTACAGCAACGAGGCCTGGCCAATAAGCAGCTGTACTCTGCAGTACAGAATGATTCCTGGCATAATAGAGAGGCAGTCAGGTCCATGTTGAACTGAGCAGGATATCATATGGATTTGATATCCTGTGTATTTGCAGAGAGATGCAGTTCCTCCTCTCAGTGTGTTGGTGTCACAACAAACACTGTTGAATCACTATTAAAAAGAGACAATCGTATCAGGGCCGTTATGGCTTCACATCTCAACTCAGATCTCAACTTCCAAAGGTACAAGCTGATCGTCCTGAAAGTGATTTGGGGTGTAGAGCGAGAGAGCGGTGGCCAAGCGTCACAGACTGGGGAGTGAACTAGGTGGCCAATATTTCTTCTGTGTGTGGCCCTGTTTGTGATAGAAGGGTGCATATTCATTTCAGCCATCCATCGTGGAGATGACAAGCGATCAGTTTGCAGGGGGAAGGCTAATTGGACGGCACGTCGACCCTCCGGATTGGTAATATCTTTCATTATTCAACTTCCCCGGTCCACTAGTGACACACACATTGCCTCTGTTTTACCTCCGGGGGATTTGACAGCTCACAAGGTCTTCCGATCGCAACGCACACGAATAAATGGAGGAAATAAATACATCCCAGATATACTCTTTGTCTTCCTCGTTGCTACGGAGACACTTCCTACAGAGGCACTGTGAAGTATTGTGGGTAGTGCTTAGGAAAAGGTCGACAGCCCTGGGGGGCTGAGGAGATGATGTCCTTCATTCCTTTTTTGTGAGGAAAAGATTCCTCAGAACGTGCAGCAAGGGCGCAATTATTCATTCATTATAACAGTTCAACGGTTCACGTTCGAACCGCAACAACTGTTACTACAACAAACAGGCGTGTATTTTATTTGACTCAGGTCCAACATGGTGATGTAGAAAACAACCAACATTCCAAAACCTCCCTCTCTTTGCCTTCGATAGCCACCCTCAATTGGTCTGCACTATCAAAGGTGTAATTGTCCAAGCTCTCAAGGCAGACCTGCCAGTGGAGCCGTTCAGTTGTAAACAAACAGTCTGATAAGGAGAGAACTTTCCCCAGGTTCATTTCCTTTCTATTGAAACACACTAATCAACTCCCTAATCACCATCATCCCCCTTTTTTCCCCAGACAATAGACCCTCCCTTGGACCCTTGACGGGACTGACAGCCGGCCCAGTTGGGTGATAGGGGGGAGGCCCCATCTCCTGAGAGGCTCCATCTCTCCCCGGGGGATCTGGTGGGGCACATTGTTCTTGGGTGTCCCTGGAGAACAGGAGCCTAAATTAAGGGTGTCATTCCCAAACAGGCAACTCCTGTCTTGGGGGCTATCAAGAGGTGCTTGGAGGGCTCAGGGCTGGCTAAGGCTTGTCTTGAGTGATGCCTCTGTGAAATGCTCTGTTCGAACACTCCTCTATCGCGTTGGCCATCTGGCCAGAGATGTCCACTCTGCCAGCCAAACCACACCACCGGTCATTAATCATCACTGGGCAGGACAGTGGTGTGAATACAGGCCAGGATATGGTGATGTCCCTATAACACTGATCAATGGGACATAGGGGAGAGAATGGACCTGGTTTGTCTGACTCTAAGAGAAGGCATTAACAGACAGGCTGAATGAGGAAGTGGGAGAGATTGCTACTACGGTGCAATGCCCATGATGGAATCTGCCCCCATGCAGATAATAATGTCTCTCTTGTTGTGATGTGTGTTTTGTCCTATATTTATATTGTATTCATTTATTTTAATCCCAGGCCCCCGTCCCCGCAGGAGGCCTTCTGGTAGGCCGTCATTGTAAATAAGAATTTGTTCTTAACTGACTTGCCTAGTTAAATAAAGGTTAAATAATATTTTTTTTAAAATAAACTGTCATAAGTAGGTAAACACCCACACATGGGCACGAGAGAATTGCTGACACAATACTGATGCTGGGTTGACTCATAACCCACAGTCGGGTTTAGGGTCATTAAATATTGTGATAATGAAGGGCAGGTGGGTGGGGTGAATAAAGAAACAATACCTTTAAAAAATCCTTAAAATGTTTCCTTCTTGTGCAGTTTATAGGCTACATTTAGCTTTTTGAGATTGTTCTGTTTTGTGTGATGATTGTGAGGCACTATTCAAATTCGACTGTCACAAGACGTGAACGTCAAATAGGCCTATGGCACATCAAGGGAACTGTAGCCTACTGTTCAGATGGGTTAAATGGACACTGAAATGTGGACACTGACTGTAGGACTATAACCTCTCACATAGCCTTAATATTAACTCCTGCAGAGTTCAACTTTACCGATGCCAAATAGACTGAAGCATTCCTTCTACACATTTATGACATTCTGCTGAGGGTTTATGTAGTCTTCTAGGGCCACATACAGTATGACAGAGGAGAAGCTGCCTGTATCTAATTACAGAGAAGGGTTTATGTAGTCTTCTAGGGCCACATACAGTATGACAGAGGAGAAGCTGCCTGTATCTAATTACAGAGAAGGGTTTATGTAGTCTTCTAGGGCCACATACAGTATGACAGAGGAGAAGCTGCCTGTATCTAATTACAGAGAAGGGTTTATGTAGTCTTCTAGGGCCACATACAGTATGACAGAGGAGAAGCTGCCTGTATCTAATTACAGAGAAGGGTTTATGTAGTCTTCTAGGGCCACATACAGTATGACAGAGGAGAAGCTGCCTGTATCTAATTACAGAGAAGGGTTTATGTAGTCTTCTAGGGCCACATACAGTATGACAGAGGAGAAGCTGCCTGTATCTAATTACAGAGAAGGGTTTATGTAGTCTTCTAGGGCCACATACAGTATGACAGAGGAGAAGCTGCCTGTATCTAATTACAGAGAAGGGTTTATGTAGTCTTCTAGGGCCACATACAGTATGACAGAGGAGAAGCTGCCTGTATCTAATTACAGAGAAGGGTTTATGTAGTCTTCTAGGGCCACATACAGTATGACAGAGGAGAAGCTGCCTGTATCTAATTACAGAGAGGGGTTTATGTAGTCTTCTAGGGCCACATACAGTATGACAGAGGAGAAGCTGCCTGTATCTAATTACAGAGAAGGGTTTATGTAGTCTTCTAGGACCACATACAGTATGACAGAGGAGAAGCTGCCTGTATCTAATTACAGAGAAGGGTTTATGTAGTCTTCTAGGGCCACATACAGTATGACAGAGGAGAAGCTGCCTGTATCTAATTACAGAGAGGGTGGCCAACAAATAGCCTACCAGAAATTATAAGCAGAAACATATCTAAATCAGGCCCCCTGTCAAAATCATTCTGCCGTCTCGGACTGTAGCCTACAGTGCATTTCCTATATTAGCAGGTAGGTTCGGGTGCGGGCCTCAGATTTTCACCTCACCACAGTCGGGCGGTTGCAGGTGAACAAACAGCTGACCCACACACACCCACACACACACACACACACACACACACACACACACACACACACACACACACACTCTATCATGGCATTTATGACAAGGTCAGCGTAGATGAGGCAAGGACAGGAAAGGGCAGGCCCAGGGGAGCATAGAGGGGCGAGGAGCAGTGAAAACCAGATCAAATAAAATACCAACGAAGAAGAGAATGCTCCCTCTATCCCTGGTTGCATCTAAAAATGAACCCTAAATAGTGCACTACTTTTGACCAGGGCCCATAGGGCTATTATCAAAAGCAGAGCACTATGTAGGGAAAAGGGTGCCATTTGAGATGTAGCCTATCAACTGATTTATCTGATAAGAGTTCTGGGTAATTAATTAGAAACTCAATTATCCAAACCTTACTTCAGCAGTCTCAATTCATTAGCAGATAAAGCCTCTCTCTCCCTGCTACCGTTTCTGACAGAGAGAGAGGGTGGATGGATGGAAAAGAGAGGATGTGGAAAAGAAACACATTCGTTCTTTCCTTTCCTGAACGAGTTAAAAGAAGCCCCTGGGGTCAAAGACAATTTTTCTTTTGTCTAATCAG
The DNA here is from genome assembly GCF_002021735.2 of Oncorhynchus kisutch. Lineage (NCBI taxonomy): Eukaryota > Metazoa > Chordata > Actinopteri > Salmoniformes > Salmonidae > Oncorhynchus > Oncorhynchus kisutch. Next base: position 63,225 of record NW_022263131.1, read on the forward strand.
TCTTGTTAAAGAAGCTCTTTAGAGAGAGACTTCTTTCTCAACAGGATGGGTAGAAACAGACAACGAATCCAAGACTGATACTCCCATCAGTGAGGGAATCAGGTCTAGCATACAGAAACAGACACACATACACAAACAAAATGCACCATAAACCAACAAAGTCACCATTGGGACACTTGAGTCCCAGTGTGTTCAGACAGAACAACTCTGTATCAATCAGAAACTCTACTGCTCAGTAGAGAATACTGTAACCGGATCAGAACCATCACACAATCTAAAAGCCACCACGCTTCTCTGATTGATGCCGGTGTGCTTCTCATTTAATTATTTCTCCAAAACTAAAAAGAACAACCCCCTCCACCCACCAACCCCCTCAAATCTCATTTCCAGGGGTTAGTGTGCATGACAAAAATGTCATCATGGCCAAAATAGCTCCGAGCGGTCGTCACGGCGACAACCTTTTCCCTGGGAAATGATATTTTCCCAATCCAGCGGAAGGCGGATCGCGTCGCCACTCGTTACAGGGCCTTGATAGCAGGTCTTTAATATTCACCGTCTTAATTAGGAGACGCCGTTAATTTCATTAAATTCTTTGGCTGCTAAATGAAGCAGATTATGAGACATCTTTTATTGCCAAGCGTGAAATTACAGCCTGCCCGCTGCCAATGGCAGGGCGAAACTAATGAATTACAGGGTAAATAACAGCCGAATTAACCATCCAATTTAACTCCTTACTAAGAGGAACCAGGCCTCAGAGGGGAGGAGGCAGAGGGGGAGACTGTCAAAACCACCCAGCCCTGTGCTCATCTAATGTTACACCACTCTCTACAACTATAGGCAATTACTACCATGATACTAATCAGCTCCTCACAAAGGGAGCCAACCCCAACCACACGCGTCAATGCTTTTGGACTCATTTGAAACATGAACAAAAAAAATCGGAACTCAAACCTGTGAGAAGTTGTAATGGGGAAGAAAGTATTTAGGGCCAAATAAAAGAGGAGTCTGCATTTAGACATGTATGCTAACACGTAGATGGGAGTTGGGCTACGAAGCTGTGGAAAGACCACATTTCACTATTAGCATGAACCAGGAACCGCATATTAACCTTCTCTACCTCCTATTGCTGCTCCATGCCCCTCTGTCTAGGCCAACAGCCCCTCTGTCTAGGCCAACAGCCCCGGTGTCTAGGCCAACAGCCCCTCTGTCTAGGCCAACAGCCCCGGTGTCTAAGTCAACAGTAAATTCATTTGAAAGAGACGTGTTGGCAAAGCGAGTGTCTCCATCTCTTCGGTAATTACGGGCTAATTAGGAGCGAGGAGCAGATGTCCGCAGAGACGCCACCGTAAACAACGTCTGTAAACAAAGCTGCCGATGTCCGCTCGCCTTTTAAAGAAGCCCTCAGCCCCTAACAGAAGACGCTTAGAATGGCTGTTGCATCCTGGGTAAAATACCCGGTAATAGCAGCAGTCACTGGCCCCATCATGACCCTACTACATTCATCTTTTTTATTACATTTGAGTCATTTTATCAGACACTCTTATCCAGAGCGACTTACAGTAGTGAGTGCAGACATTTTTATACTTTTCCCCCATACTGCTCCCTTGTGGGAATTGAACCCACAACCTTGGCGTTGCAAGAGCCATGCTCTACCAACTGAGCCACACGGGACCTAGAACAGAAAACAACATTCTAAAAGTTCCAAACAGCAATAAAGCTGTAGACAAACATCCCACGAGGTAATGAAGTCACAAGTCTCGCAGAAGAGCGTCTGCACGGTTAAATACCACAGTGGAGGCCATGTTTTGAGGGACCCACGATAGCCTGACGCGTGTAGCTAGGTGACACTTCTGACCCTGTCACACCCACACTCAGCGCAGAGTGTGTGTGTGTGTGTGTGTGTGTGTGTGTGTGTGTGTGTGTGTGTGTGTGTGAGAGAGAAAAGCTGGACCTCTGGGGCTTTGGGTTGTCTAATTGCTGCAGAGTGGGAGTCCACCCCATCCTCTTTATAAAAGTCCAGTGTGCTGAAAACTCCTAGCTTGGCCAGGCTAGCAGTGTGTTCGGTTTTAATGAGCACCATCTAACTAATGAAGGCATCTTATTCCTTCCACAGCCTTTATCGTGCGCACACACACACACACACACAAACTCTAGTCACCTTGAGGGGGAGTCAGAACAACAGCCCATCCTAATGAGATCTGGGCTAACAGAAAATAAACTACACTGGGGAGTCAGTAGTCCTGGGAGAGAGCTCCAAGAACACACACACCAACGCAATTCATGCAAACACACACACTCACGTATCTGTTTAGAGAACGACGATCATCCGCATAGCCGATTTTCCCCTTACAGCCCGAGCGCACTTGCCTCTCCTGCTAGTCGGCGCCACTCATTGCTAGTTCGCCTGTCCTTGAGGAACCTCTATGCTGCTGGGTAGCTACCCACTCATGCTGCATTTAACACACTTTAACAATGCCACACAGAATGTAAACATTTTGAAAGTGTTCATTCATTTGCTGTTAGGCAAAACAATGTCCATACAGTCTGCAGCATAAACAAAACCTCATACAGGAAGCTTGCTTGCTAGGTAAGTTAATCAACGATATTAAGCAGAGAGCTACCGTTGCTAGTTATGAACGTCAGTTCACTAACGTTACCCTGAAACTTTCTTTGTGATAGTGGGTTTGTAAACCATAACGCAAAAAAAATGCTAATTTCTAATTAGCTACATGACTTGTCTTTCCCTTCCCGAGACAAACTGTCACATCCGGCCGTGATTGGGAGTCCCATAGGGAGGCACACAATTGGCCCAGCATCGCCCGGGTTTGGCCGTCATTGTAAATAAGAACTTGTTCTTAACGGACTTGCCTAGTTAAATAAAAGGTTACATATAAAACATAAATGCCCATGTTACAAAAACATGTTTTCATGTTTTATTGTATTATTATGAACAAAACAGAAATATATAAACAAGAGTACATAAACCTAACAGACAGGGGGATTACATATACACATTCATTTTACATTTATCAACAAGTTTTATGCTATTTATTTTTAGTTTTTACACTTACTGATCATTTCAAAATAATATTTGGTTCTCCGCCCACTCCATTTTATGGATAAAGAACCTGCTATGAAAGATTAACAAATTAACAATGAAAGTTAAAATCAGGGTCCATATCATTTGGATCAAAATAAAAGAGAACATCAGAGTCTCTCAGATGAACATTAATAGTCAAAGAAATGGTCGAATTCACTCCAAAATCTTCTGACATAAGAACAGTCCCAAAATAAATGGTCAAGAGTCTCTGGGTCACAATTACAAAATACACATTTGTTATCAATATCTATTTTAAATCTGTGTATAATAAAGGTCTTTACAGGGTAGATTCTATGGATGAGTTGGTATGATACTTCTTTCACCTTATTAGATAGTCAGAAGTTTACATACACCTTAGCCAAATACATTTAAACTCAGTTTTTCACAATTCCTGACATTTAATCAGAGTAAAAAGTTTGGATCACCACTTTATTTTAAGAATGTGAAATGTCAGAATAATAGTAGAGAGAAGGATTTATTTCAGCTTTTATTTCTTTCATCACATTCCCAGTGGGTCAGAAGTTTACATACACTCAATTAGTAATTGGTAGCATTGCCTTTAAATGGTTTAACTTGGGTGAAACTTTTCAGGTAGCCTTCCACAAGCTTCCCACAATAAGTTGAGTGAATGTTGGCCCATTCTTCCTGACAGAGCTGGTGAAACTGAGACAGGTTTGTAGGCCTCCTTGCTCGCACACACCTTTTCAGTTCTGCCCAGACATGTTCTATAGGACTGAGGTCAGGGCTTTGTGATGGCCACTCCAATACCTTGACTTTGTTGTCCTTAAGCCATTTTGCCACAACTTTGGAAGTATGCTTGGGGTCATTGTCCATTTGGAAGACCTAGCTTTAACTTCCTGACCGATGTCTTAAGATGTTTCTTCAATATATCCACATCATTTTCAATTCCTCATGATGCCATCTATTTTGTGAAGTTCACCAGTCTATCCTGCAGCAAAGCACCCCCACAACATGATGCAGACATCCCCGTGCTTCACATCTGGGATGGTGTTCTTCGGCTTGAAAGCCTCCCCCTTTTCCTCCAAACATAACGATGGTCATTATGGCCAACAGTTCTATTTTTGTTTCATCAGACCATAGGACATTTCTCCAAAAAGTACGATCTTTGTCCCCATGTGCAGTTGCAAACCGTAGTCTGTCTTTTTTATGGCGGTTTTGGAGCAGTGGCTTCTTCCTTGCTGAGCGGCCTTTCAGGTTATGTCGATTTAGGACTTGTTTTACTGTAGATACGTTTGTACCCGTTTCCTGCAGCATCTTCACAAGGTCCTTTGCTGTTGTTCTGGGATTGATTTGCACTTTTCACAACAAAGTACGTTCATCACTAGGAGACAGAACGAGTCTCCTTCCTGAGCGGTATGACAGCTGTGTGGTCCCATGGCGTTTATACTTGTGTACTATTGTTTGAACAGATGAACGCAGTACCTTCAAGCATTTGGAAATTTCTCCCAAGGATGAACCTGACTTGTGGAGGTCTACAATTTGGATTCTGAAGTCTTGGCTGATTTCTTTTGATTTTCCCATGATGTCAAGCAAAGAGTTTGAAGGTAGGCCTTGAAATACATCCACAGGTACACCTCCAATTGACTCAAATGACGTCAATTAGCCTATCAGAAGCTTCTAAAGCCATGACATTATTTTCTGGAATTTTCCAAGCTGTTTAAAGACACAGTCAACTTAATGTATGTAAACTTCTGACCCACTGGAATTGTGATACAGTGAATTATAAGTGAAATAATCTGTCTGTAAACAATTGTTGGGAAAATGACTCAACCAACACGAGCTCAACGCAGGCATACACTCCTATTGAACATGAATCCACCTGTATTATGAGTAGACCTAAGCCATCTTATTGTACCCAGTTTATCAAGAGACTGACCATTCAAATACACGATTACCACCTTTATGTTGTTGGGTAGTTAAATTGATCAAGTCAAATTGACTGTATGGTATAATTGATTTGTTATTGCACACATGGTTCTCTGGGAACATTTCTCATCAAAATGCTCCAATGTCATCAGATTGATTATCGCCCTAAAATAAATCAGCCATCGGTGTCCTTGACCCCCAAAAATTGGTATCGGCTCTTAAAAACCCATATCTGTCGTTCTCTACTGTTTACCCTCATTATCTTCCATATGTCAAGTCAAATGATCTCACACAAGTCACCCATATTTATAGCAAAGGGCCCTTTACCTGTAGTTTCTGAACAACATGTTAAGATCTGATGCCAAAAACCAACAGCGTTGCTGTTGACACCACTGATTCATAATAACATTCATCCTCATCATCCTCATCCTCCTCCTCATCATCGCGTGTTTAATTGACCACCGATTATGACTGCACCTTTAAGGAGCCGCCGTGCGACTCTGCCAACCTAACAGAAGCAGACATCTGCCAAAGTGATTTAACTAAAGACTGTCCCCTTCCTCCCCTCTTCAACACACAGACAATGAAGGACAACCAAAACGAGCCAGTCAGGGAACACGTCCTCTCAGTGAATGAGTTGTGTTGTTAGCCCTCTGAGGGAGAGCTGGCATGTATGGAGTCGTAGCAGACTGTGGACCAGGTCTGAACGTGTTCAACAAGAAAAAGGTGAGGTGGTGTGTGGAGGGAGGAGTCAGACTCAGCAGCACTCATTAAAATGGAGTGTAAACAGAGTGCTAATGGGGAGGCAGGTAGCTAAGCTGCTGCCATCTCCACACACAGTCTAATTAGGGAACAGGTCTGCCTGCAGCCAACACAGAGGCAGGAGGGGAGATGGAGAGACACATACAGAGATACACATTCTCCAAGAGGAAAGACCAGGGGAATGATCAAATCAATTAACATCCAGCTTCAAACAGGGAAGCAGCAGTGGCCCGATGCCTCGGAGCGCTCCCGGCTACGTGTTACTCTCCAACCTCGGTCTGTCTGGGGCTGGCAGCTGTCAGGTGGGCTGAGGGTGTGTGGTCGTGCCGGGCCTGGCTCACCATGTCTCATGTTGGGGAAACAATGAGCGACTCAACAGAGGACACATCCGAACCCATACGATGATAGAGGGTTCTTTAAGACTGTTAGTCTACGTCATCTTTCTAAAACACTCATCCACACACACACACACACAGCTAACGCCACACCTCCCCCATCTGCCACCAGTGACATGTGTATGTGGTCCTCTTCATTTGTACATCATTATCAGCCATTGACTTGACAAGAGTTATGCAAATTGAGTGGCTGGACCCAGGAGGATTCTACTTCTGCCAGACAGACAGAGACAACGTGTGAGTGAGAGAGAGGCTCTTCTACAGGGACAGGAGAACATACATACATATCTGGCACTGTGTCGCAGCTCATCCAATCCATCTTCATCACATGAGAAATGTTTGACAAGTAGTTCAACATTGATCCATAGAAAGCACAACATCGTCATTGTCGTTTCCACAGAGATAAGCTCTCTCTCTCTCACACACACACACACACACACACACACACACACACACACACACACAGCTGTGTTCTGTTCTGCTGCTCAAAAACCATAATGAGTATGTGCCTGGGCTCTCTCCTCTGAGTCACCTCCCAGTTCCACATCCTCCCCCGTTTACCGCCACACCGCAGACTAAAACCACTGCTAACCATAGATAGGATGCATAGCTCAATTACATGAAGCTCTGCTTCTGTACTGTCTACATATAGACTGGACTGAATGGCAGACTGGGTTATGTGACTAATAGACCATCCTGATTGATGAGAGGCTCCCATCAGAGTTTAGAGAGGAGCAACACTATCAGAGGCTATGATGTCCATGCTAACTGGACGGCTGGGGAATAACACAGGACCCCGTTGCTACTTCAAAGTGATATTTCCTTCCTGTGGGGAGTATGGGGATACATGTAAACATCTCACAAGTAAACATCATGTCGTCCCTGATTGAGGGGACAAGACAATTTACTCTGCTCTCTGCTGTGCTGTCCCAGCGGGGGCCTCCTTGCGCAGCAGCACCACAGAGACACGGTCTCCCTCGACGAGCTGCGCGACACGGCCCCGGCACTAACAACTACCGCGGCGCTGCTAACAAATGCAGCGCGTCGTTGAAAGGAGGCCCCTAATCAGAGATGCAATTTGTTCATTAGTGGATTACAAACGAGGCCTCCGTGCTGATATGAGAGGCCGTGATTAGCACACGCTAATTGGCTGATTTCCTTATACTCCAGTTGAAGCTGCTCACAGGAGATGCCCCCCCCCTCCATGGTTCGCTCCATGCTTGTTTGCGACAAATTAAGGCCAACTCAAACAATCTCTCCACAATTACAGTGGGGGGGGGCCTCTTGAGCACTCTGGTTTGATACCCCTCCCCTTCCTCTCCACCTCCCTACCTACCCCCCTACCCCCCTGCCGATGCCCCAATCAAAGCGCTCGGCTACACAGCCACACAGGAAAAGGCAGGGCTTTGAAAAGCACGTAGAGGAAGAGGGAAGTGGAGGACCATATGCCAGCCGGCAGACTGTACTTCATTAGCTAGCCTCTTCTCCCTCTCACCATCTCTCCCCTCTTTCTTTTTGGACAAGGAGAGAAGGATGGGGGCAGTGAGGGTGGGGGGACAGAGGGGAGAGTGAAAGAAAGTGAGAGTGAAATCCCGTCCCGCTCCTTATACTAATGATCTCATTTCAATACCCAGGAGAACCCCCAACTCTAATTGATGTCAAGTGTGTGCTTTCGCTGTTAATCAAGGAGAAGGCATCAAACGGAGAGAGCCTGGCTGAGTCTGGGCTTCACGCTCTGATCACAGGCAGCCCTCGTTCTCCGGGAAATCAGCAATACGGCGCTGCCGGACCCTAATTATCCCCGTAGCAGCCGGCTGGCCAGGCGAGGGCCAGATCTGATCATACCTGCTTAATTGGAATAGCACGGCCGCTTCCAATGCTGTCTGCTCGGCCCTCCAGTCCTTTCTTGTCCCTGTCTGGCTCGCTGGCCTTCCGAGACTGTGGAGAAGGAGATAGGAGAACAAGTAGGGGTTACAGAGGCCCTGAGTTAGGCCCTCTAAAGTGTCTGAACGAGGAGCCTGAACTAAGGTCTGTTACAGACCTCTTCTAGTCTCCACATAACAGGCCTCGTCTAATGGCTGCTAGAGGTGACTGGGGTTATTATTGTGTCTATGAGTCAACTTGACCCAGTTGTTGACCTCTCTCTAAGTTGCTAAGGAACTGGGAAGTGGACATGATGCATGTGTCTGTACATTCTAGAAGGTGGTCACATACAACCTTCCGTGTGGCCCGTAGATTCTCACTAAGCCATTTACCATTTAACAGTTCTTTAGATCATTATGTATGTATTTAACATCCATCGATTGAACATCTAATTATACAGTCAACAGTGAAGAAGTAGATGTCCTGTGTGTGTGTCTGGGCCCACAGTGAAGAAGTAGATGTCCTGTGTGTGTGTGTGTGTGTCTGGGCCCACAGTGAAGAAGTAGATGTCCTGTGTGTGTGTGTGTGTGTGTCTGGGCCCACAGTGAAGAAGTAGATGTCCTGTGTGTGTGTGTGTGTCTGGGCCCACAGTGAAGAAGTAGATGTCCTGTGTGTGTGTGTGTGTGTCTGGGCCCACAGTGAAGAAGTAGATGTCCTGTGTGTGTGTGTCTGGGCCCACAGTGAAGAAGTAGATGTCCTGTGTGTGTGTGTGTGTGTCTGGGCCCACAGTGAAGAAGTAGATGTCCTGTGTGTGTGTGTGTGTCTGGGCCCACAGTGAAGAAGTAGATGTCCTGTGTGTGTGTGTGTGTGTGTGTCTGGGCCCACAGTGAAGAAGTAGATGTCCTGTGTGTGTGTGTGTGTGTCTGGGCCCACAGTGAAGAAGTAGATGTCCTGTGTGTGTGTGTGTGTCTGGGCCCACAGTGAAGAAGTAGATGTCCTGTGTGTGTGTGTGTGTGTGTGTGTGTCTGGGCCCACAGTGAAGAAGTAGATGTCCTGTGTGTGTGTGTGCGTGTGCTCACAGTGAAGAAGTAGATGTCCTGTGTGTGTGTGTGCGTGTGCTCACAGTGAAGAAGTAGATGTCCTGTGTGTGTGTGTGCGTGTGCTCACAGTGAAGAAGTAGATGTCCTGTGTGTGTGTGTGTGTCTGGGACCACAGTGAATAAGTAGATGTCCTGTGTGTGTGTGTGTGTGTCTGGGCCCACAGTGAAGAAGTAGATGTCCTGTGTGTGTGTGTGCGTGTGCTCACAGTGAAGAAGTAGATGTCCTGTGTGTGTGTGTGTGTGTCTGGGCCCACAGTGAAGAAGTAGATGTCCTGTGTGTGTGTGTGCGTGTGCTCACAGTGAAGAAGTAGATGTCCTGTGTGTGTGTGTGTGTGTGTGTGTGTCTGGGCCCACAGTGAAGAAGTAGATGTCCTGTGTGTGTGTGTGTGTGTGTGTGTGTGTGTGTGTGTGTGTGTGTGTGTGTGTGTGTGTCTCGGCCCACAGTGAAGAAGTAGATGTCCTGTGTGTGTGTGTGTGCGTGTGCTCACAGTGAAGAAGTAGATGTCCTGTGTGTGTGTGTGTGTGTGTGTGTGTCTGGGCCCACAGTGAAGAAGTAGATGTCCTGTGTGTGTGTGTGTGTGTCTGGGCCCACAGTGAAGAAGTAGATGTCCTGTGTGTGTGTGTGTGTGTGTGTCTGGGCCCACAGTGAAGAAGTAGATGTCCTGTGTGTGTGTGTGTGTCTGGGCCCACAGTGAAGAAGTAGATGTCCTGTGTGTGTGTGTGTGTGTGTGTCTGGGCCCACAGTGAAGAAGTAGATGTCCTGTGTGTGTGTGTGTGTGTGTGTGTGTGTGTGTGTGTGTGTCTGGGCCCACAGTGAAGAAGTAGATGTCCTGTGTGTGTGTGTGTGTGTCTGGGCCCACAGTGAAGAAGTAGATGTCCTGTGTGTGTGTGTGTGTGTGTCTGGGCCCACAGTGAAGAAGTAGATGTCGTGTGTGTGTGTGTGTGTATCTGGGCTCACAGTGAAGAAGTAGATGTCCTGTGTGTGTGTGTGTGTGTGTGTGTGTGTGTGTGTGTGTGTGTGTGTGTATATGTGTGTCTGGGCTCACAGTGAAGAAGTAGATGTCCTGTGTGTGTGTGTGTGTGTGTGTGTGTGTGTGTGTGTGTGTGTATCTGGGCTCCCAGTGAAGAAGAAGATGTCCTGTGTGTGTTTGTGTGTGTGTGTATCTGGGCTCCCAGTGAAGAAGAAGATGTCCTGTGTGTGTGTGTGTGTATCTGGGCTCCCAGTGAAGAAGAAGATGTCCTGTGTGCGTGTGTGTGTGTGAGTGTGTATCTGGGCTCACAGTGAAGAGGTTGGAGCGGCGTTTGGACTGCTTGCGGACGGGCGTGGGGGTGTTGGTGGTCTGGGGGACGTCGATGCGTAGCTCCTTCTGACTGGTGCTGGGGGTGGAGGGGACTGACGAGGAGTAGTCACTCAGGCTGCCGCCATTACTGGTCTGCTACAGAGAAACACACACTTCTATGTACTGTGTTCGTAACACTAACTTAGTTCAGAAAGAATGAGTGTATTATGGATGAGAATAAACAGAGAGAAAGAGACAGAACAATATAAAAAAGTGTGATCGTGAGAAAGAGAGAAAGTTGAACATACAGCTGGTACAGCATCCCCCCTTCATAATAACAGACACTACACTAGTATACAGCATCCCCCCTTCATAATAACAGACACTACACTAGTATACAGCATCCCCCCTTCATAATAACAGACACTACACTAGTATAAAGCTGGTACAGCATCCCCCCTTCATAATAACACACTACACTAGTATACAGCATCCCCCTTCATAATAACAGACACTACACTAGTATACAGCATCCCCCTTCATAATAACAAACACTACACTAGTATACAGCTGGTACAGCATCCCCCCTTCATAATAACAGACACTACACTAGTATAAAGCTGGTACAGCATCCCCCCTTCATAATAACAGACACTACACTAGTATAAAGCTGGTACAGCATCCCCCCTTCATAATAACAGACACTACACTAGTATACAGCATCCCCCCTTCATAATAACAGACACTACACTAGTATACAGCATCCCCCCTTCATAATAACAGACACTACACTAGTATAAAGCTGGTACAGCATCCCCCCTTCATAATAACACACTACACTAGTATACAGCATCCCCCCTTCATAATAACAGACACTACACTAGTATACAGCATCCCCCTTCATAATAACAAACACTACACTAGTATACAGCATCCCCCCTTCATAATAACAGACACTACACTAGTATACAGCTGGTACAGCATCCCCCCTTCATAATAACAGACACTACACTAGTATACAGCATCCCCCCTTCATAATAACAGACACTACACTAGTATACGGCATCCCCCCTTCATAATAACAGACACTACACTAGTATACAGCATCCCCCTTCATAATAACAGACACTACACTAGTATACGGCATCCCCCCTTCATAATAACAGACACTACACTAGTATACAGCACCCCGCCTTCATAATAACAGACACTACACTAGTATACGGCATCCCCCATTCATAATAACAGACACTACACTAGTATACAGCTGGTACAGCATCCCGCCTTCATAATGACAGACACTACACTAGTATACAGCATCCCCCCTTCATAATAACAGACATTACACTAGTATACAGCTGGTACAGTATCTCCTCTTCATAATAACATACACTAGATCTGTGTCACTCATAACCTCTACCAGTCCTCCTAGATTCCTTAACAATCTACTGTACAACAAGAGCCCCAGCTTGGGAGAGGATTATGGGTAGCATTGAAGACATACTGAGGGCCATTCTGCATCAGGAAAGTACTGTTACTTTGTGAAAACAACCATGATTCTCAGGGGATGAGCTGGGCTACGGAGACAAGCTGAATTATGCTGGCTTAATGACAAATCGATGGGGGACTGAGCACTGTGGATCGAACACACGACAGGGTGGTAAACGGTGTGTGTGCGTGTGTGGATCGAAGACACGACAGGGTGGTAAACGGTGTGTGTGTGTGTGGATCGAAGACACGACAGGGTGGTAAACGGTGTGTGTGTGTGGGTCGAAGACACGACAGGGTGGTAGAACGGTGTGTGTGTGTGTGCATGGTAAAAGAGAGATGCTGCTGCTGCTGGGAGAAGCATCTTACAGCACAACGCTGACAGAGGAAGAGGGAGGAAGAACAAATATGGAACAGACCTCATGTGGCCATTTTGTTTATGTGTCAGTAAATTGTGTCTGTCGGTAAATGTATTTGTGTGTGTGTACCTACCTGGCTGATGTGTACTGCTGCTGCCACCTGTGCAGAACACACAGAGGAGTGGCTAGGGGAGTTGGGGAGGGACTTGCACGGACCAATGGACAGCTGCTGCTTCTTCCTGGTCGCCACGATCTTCTGGGCCACTGCAACAACACAACACAGCCATCATTCAGAGGGTCTCTTCTCCCAACGGAGACACATAGAGGGCTAGACAACCTAATAGAAAAAAGAAGAGAATGAAAGAAAGAGAAATGGAGAGAAGAGAGAGAGAGAGCTAGACCAACTAATCAAAGGAAGAGATGGATTACAAGAGAGAACGAGAGTGAGAAATGGAAAGAGAAGAGAGAGAGAGAGAGAGAGAGAGCTAGACCAACTATCAAAGGAAAGAGATGGATACAAGAGAGAACGAGAGTGAGAAATGGAGAGAAAAGAGAGGAGAGAGCTAGAACCAAGCTAATCAAAGGAAGATGATGGATACAGAGAGAACGAGAGTGAGAAATGGAGAGAAAAGAGAGAGAGAGAGAGCTAGACCAACTAATCAAAGGAAGAGATGGATACAAGAGAACGAGAGTGAGAAATGGAGAGAAAAGAGAGAGAGAGAGAGAGCTAGACCAACTAATCAAAGGAAGAGATGGATACAAGAGAGAACGAGAGTGAGAAATGGAGAGAAAAGAGAGAGAGAGAGAGAGCTAGACCAACTAATCAAAGGAAGAGATGGATACAAGAGAGAACGAGAGTGAGAAATGGAGAGAAAAGAGAGAGAGAGAGAGCTAGACCAACTAATCAAAGGAAGAGATGGATACAAGAGAGAACGAGAGTGAGAAATGGAAAGAGAAGAGAGAGAGAGAGAGAGAGAGACTAATGGAGAGATGGATACAAGAGAGAACGAGAGTGAGAAATGGAGAGAGAGAGAGAGAGAGCTAGACCAACTAATCAAAGGAAGAGATGGATACAAGAGAGAACGAGAGTGAGAAATGGAGAGAAAGAGAGAAGAGAGAGAGCTAGACCAACTAATCAAAGGAAGAGATGGATACAAGAGAGAACGAGAGTGAGAAATGGAGAGAAAGAGAGAGGAGAGAGAGAGCTAGACCAACTAATCAAAGGAAGAGATGGATACAAGAGAGAACGAGAGTGAGAAATGGAAAGAGAAGAGAGAGAGAGAGAGAGAGAGAGAGCTAGACCAACTAATCAAAGGAAGAGATGGATACAAGAGAGAACGAGAGTGAGAAATGGAGAGAAAAGAGAGAGAGAGACCAACTAATCAAAGGAAGAGATGGATACAAGAGAGAACGAGAGTGAGAAATGGAGAGAAAAGAGAGGAGAGAGAGAGCTAGACAACTAATCAAAGGAGAGATGGATAAAGAGAGAACGAGAGTGAGAAATGGAGAGAAAAAAAAGAGAGAGAGAGAGAGAGCTAGACCAACTAATCAAAGGAAGAGATGGATAAGAGAGAACGAGAGTGAGAAATGGAGAGAAAAAGAGAGAGAGAGAGAGAGAGCTAGACCAACTAATCAAAGGAAGAGATGGATACAAAGAGAGAACGAGAGTGAGAAATGGAGAGAAAAGAGAGAGAGAGAGAGCTAGACCAACTATCAAAGGAAGAGATGGATACAAGAGAGAACGAGAGTGAGAAATGGAAAGAGAAGAGAGAGAGAGAGAGAGAGCTAGACCAACTAATCAAAGGAAGAGATGGATACAAGAGAGAACGAGAGTGAGAAATGGGAGAGAAGAGAGATAGAGCTAGACCAAAATAATCAAAGGAAGAGATGGATACAAGAGAGAGAGACGAGAGTGAGAAATGGAGAGAAAAGAGAGAGAGAGAGCTAGACCAACTAATCAAAGGAAGAGATGGATACAAGACGAGAACGAGAGTGAGAAATGGAGTGAGAGAGAAGAGAGAGAGAACACTAGCTAATGGTTCAGACCAGAACAGTCCATTATTCCTCATAATGCTGAGCAGGCAGCTCCAGCAGCCCTGTCTGTGAATCTCCTATCTATTGGTCCACAGCAGAGCCCTGTCCGCCTTCCACACACACCCTTACCTGCTAACAGCTCCAGTGATTATTTCACAATATTATAGAGGAGAGAGAGAGGAGAGAGAACGGGCTATCAGTGCTATTGAAAAGGGCAATGCCAAT
>NW_022263132.1:0-5000 GCF_002021735.2 Oncorhynchus kisutch
TACCAAATTACCGTACACAACAGACCATGTATTCACCCTGCACACCCTAATGACAATCAAACAAACCAAAACAAGGCAAGTCTTCTCATGCTTTGTTGATTTCAAAAAGCCTTTCGACTCAATCTGGCATGAGGGTCTGCTATACAAACTGATGGAAAGTGGTGTTGGGGGTAAACCCGATTAAACTAGACATTTATAATCCATGTACACAAACAACAAGTGTTGCGGTTTAAAATTGGCAAAAAACACACACATTTCTTCACACAGGGTCGTGGGGTTAGACAGGGATGCAGCTTAAGCCCACCCTCTTCAACATTATATATCAACGAATTGCGAGGGGCACTAGAAAAAGTCTGCAGCATCCGGCCTCCCCCTGCTAGAATCCGAAGTAAATGTCTGCTGTTTGCTGATGATCTGGTGCTTCTGTCCACCAACCAAGGAGGGCCTACAGCAGCACCTAGATCTTATGCACAGATTCTGTCAGACCTGGGCCCTGACAGTAAATCTCAGTAAGACCAAAATAATGGTGTTCCAAAAAGGTCCAGTCACCAGGACCACAAATACAAATTCCATCTAGACACTGTTGCCCTAGAGCACACAAAAAACTATACATACCTTGGCCTAAACATCAGCACCACAGGTAACTTCCACAAAGCTGTGAACGATCTGAGAGACAAGGCAAGAAGGGCATTCTATGCCATCAAAGAAACATAAATTTCAACATACCAATTAGGATCTGGCTAAAAATACTTGAATCAGTCATAGAGCCCATTGCCCTTTATGGTTGTGAGGTCTGGGGTCCGCTCACCAACCAAGACTTCACAAAATGGGACAAACACCAAATTGAGACTCTGCACGCAGAATTCTGCAAAAATATCCTCCGTGTACAACGTAGAACACCAAATAATGCATGCAGAGCAGAATTAGGCCGATACCCACTAATTATCAAAATCCAGAAAAGAGCTGTTAAATTCTACAACCACCTAAAAGGAAGCGATTCACAAACCTTCCATAACAAAAGCCATCACCTACAGAGAGATGAACCTGGAGAAGAGTCCCCTAAGCAAGCTGGTCCTGGGGCTCTGTTCACAAAACAACACACTACAGAGCCCCAGGACAGCAGCACAATTAGACCCAACCAAATCATGAGAAAACAAAAGATAACTACTTAACACATTGGAAAGAATTACAAAAAACAGAGCAAACTAGAATGCTATTTGGCCCCTACACAGAGAGTACACAGCGGCAGAAATACCTGACCACTGTGACTGACCCAAAATTAAGGAAGCCTTGACTATGTACAGACTCAGTGAGCATAGCCTTGCTATTGAGAAAGGCCGCCGTAGGCAGACTTGGCTCTCAAGAGAAGACAGGCTATGTGCTCACTGCCCACAAAATGAGGTGGAAACTGAGCTGCACTTCCTAACCTCCTGCCCAATGTATGACCATATTAGAGAGACATATTTCCCTCAGATTACACAGATCCACAAAGAATTCGAAAACAAATCCAATTTTGAAAAACTCCCATATCTACTGGGTGAAATTCCACAGTGTGCCATCACAGCAGCAAGATTTGTGACCTGTTTGCCACGAGAAAAGGGCAACCAGTGAAGAACAAACACCATTGTAAATACAACCCATATTTATGCTTATTTATTTTATCTTGTGTCCTTTAAGCCATTTGTACATTGTTAGAACACTGTATATATATATAATATGACATTTGTAATGTCTTTACTGTTTTGAAACTTCTGTATGTGTAATGTTTACTGTTCATTTTTGTTGTTTTTCACTTTATATATTCACTTTGTATGTTGTCTACCTACCTTGCTTTGGCAATGTTAACACATGTTTCCCATGCCAATAAAGCCCTTGAATTGAATTGAATTGAATTGACAGAGAGACAGAGACAGAGAGAGAGACAGAGACAGAGAGAGAGAGAGACAGAGAGAGAGACAGAGAGAGAGAGAGAGAGAGAGAGACAGAGAGAGACAGAGAGAGAGACAGAGAGAGAGAGAGAGAGAGAGAGAGAGAGAGAGGACAGAGAGAGAGAGAGATAGAGAGAGAGAGAGGAGAGAGAGAGAGAGAGAGAGAGAGGAGAGAGAGAGAGAGAGAGAGAGAGAGAGACAGAGAGAGAGAGAGAGAGAGAGAGAGAGAGAGAGAGAGAGAGATGAACTTCATTGTGATCAGATGCCATCTATCTACACAGATTAACAGTTCAGCAACAGTAAAAAGCCCATCCAGAACCTGGTTAACGCACCAGAACCTGGTTGAATAACATACTGGTTGGAATAAGGCACCAGAACCTGTTTGGAATAAGGCACCAGAACCTGGTTGGAATAAGGCACCAGAACCTGGCTGGAATAAGGCACCAGAACCTGGCTGGAATAAGGCACCAGAACCTGGCTGGAATAAGGCACCAGAACCTGGCTGGAATAAGGCACCAGAACCTGGTTGGAATAAGGCACCAGAACCTGGCTGGAATAAGGCACCAGAACCTGGCTGGAATAAGGCCGTTAAACATGATCTCTGTTTGCCTGCTGGATATTCCAGTTTTCCAGAACCAATATTACGACGCTGAACGCAAAGAGCATAGCCCCTCCCTGTACCCCCCTCCCTCCCCTAAACCAGGCTGTTGTAACATAGCCCCTCCCTGTACCCCCCTCCCTCCCCTAAACCAGGCTGTTGTAGCAGAGCCCCTCTCTGTACCCCCCTCCCTCCCCGAAACCAGGCTGTTGTAACATAGCCCCTCCCTGTACCCCCCTCCCTCCCCTAAACCAGGCTGTTGTAACTAAATGTCTAATTTGCTGAGCCCCCTGCAGTCTTTCAGCTGTGATGTATCGGGGTCCCGGTGGAGGGTTGTCAGAGCCAGCTGACAGCATTAAGCCCCAAGACAAATGGGTCTGATTTAAAACACACACGAGGTGTTACACTGTCAAACTTCAGGGAAGACACCTCCAGCCCCCAGATTAAGGAAGTCGAATGTTTCATAGTGCTGTAAAACATTCTAATGTTACTCAGAAAGGAACATATTTTCATTACATTTTACAACATATATATATACAATCCCTTTGAAAAGTGCTGGAATACCTTCCTATCTTCCACAATTTTTTACATTACAGCCTTATTTTAAAAAAAAAAAAAATTATTTTTATCTTCAACAATCTACACACATTATCCCATAATGACAAAGTGAAAACACATCTTTACAAATTTTTGCAAATGTATAAATAAACAACAGAAATACCTTATTTACATAAGAATTCAGACCCTTTGTTATGAGACTAGACATTGATCTCAGGTGCCTCCTGTTTCCATTGATCATCCTTGAGATGTTTCTACAACTTGATTGGAGTCCACCTGTGGTAAATTCAATTGATTGGACATGATTTGGAAAGGTACACACCTGTCTATGTAAGGTCCCACAGTTGACAGTGCATGTCAGAGCATTAACCAAGCCATGAGGTCAAAGGAAGCGTCTGTAGAGCTCCGAGACAGGATTGTGTCGAGGCACAGATCTTTGGCAGGGTACCAAAACATTTCTGCAGTATTGAAGGTCCCCAAGAACACAGTAGTTTCTATCATTCTATAATGGAAGAAGTGTAGAATCACCAAGACTCTTCCTAGAGCTGGCCATCTGGCCAAACTGAGCAATCAGGGGAGAAGGGCCTTGGTCAGAGAGGTGATCAAAACCCCGATGGTCACTCTGACAGAGCTCCAGAGTTCCTCTATGGAGATGGGAGAACCTTCCAGAAGGACAACCATCTCTGCAGCATTCCACTAATAAGGCCTTTATGGTAGAGTGACCAGATGGAAGCCACTCCTCAGTAAAAGACACATGACAGCCCGCTTGGAGTTTCCCAACAGGCACCTAAAGACTCTCAGACCATGAGAAACACGATTCTCTGGTCTGACGAAACCAAGATTGAACTATTTGGCTTGATAACCAAGCGTCACGTCTGGAGGAAACCTGGCACCATCCCTATTGTGAAGCATAGTGGTGGCAGCATCATGCTGTGGGATATTTTTCAGAAACAGGGACTGGGAGACTAGTCAGGATTGAGGGAAAGATGAACGGAGCGAAGTACAGAGAGATCCTTGATGAAAACCTGCCCCAGAGTGCTCAGGACCTCAGACTGGGCCAAAGTTTCACCTTCCAACAGGACAACAACCCTAAGCTCTCAGCCAAAACAACGCAGGAGTCTCTGAATGTCCTTGAGTGGCCCAGCCAGAGCCCGGACTTGAACCCGATCGAACATCTCTAGTGAGAGCTGAAAATAGCTGTGCAGCAACGCTCCTCATCCAACCTGACAGAGCTTGAGAGGATCTGCAGAGAAGAATGGGAAAAACTCCACAAATACAGGTGTGCCAAGCTTGTAGCGTCAAACCCAATACATCTCGAGGCTGTAATCACTGCCAAAGGTGCTTCAACAAAGTACTGAGTAAAAGGTCTATTTATTTGAATAAATTAGCAAAAATGTCTAATAAACAGTTTTTGCTTTGTCATTATGAGGTATTGTGTGTAGATTGAGTAGGGGGGAAAAAAAACAATTTAATCCATTTTAGAATAAGGCTGTAACGTAACAACATGTGGAACATGTCCAGGGGTCTGAATACTTTCTGAAGGAACTGTAGATGTTCAGCCTTTGCCTGAGTGATGCCTACTCTGATCTAAGCAGTGCTGGATTCCTATGTGAGGCAGGCAAGCGGGTCCTGAAAGACAACATATGGTTTTGTTCCAGGGTTCAGCCTTTGCCTGAGTGATGCCTACTCTGATCTAAGCAGTGCTGGATTCCTATGTGAGGCAGGCAGGCGGGTCCTGAAAGACAACATATGGTTTTGGGTTTAGAATAGCGAAGCAAAAGCAGAAGCCTGTCAAGCTAAGTTAGCCTTTCAGTCGTCTACTCCAACCCCAGCCTGCCGGTCGAGTCAGGTGAAGAGCTAGTGGAGAACGCTTCACAATACATAGAGGGGAGAAAACCTGACAGACAGAACACAGC
>NW_022263132.1:10000-67500 GCF_002021735.2 Oncorhynchus kisutch
GCTGGGGGACGGAGGGCTGGGCGACGGTGGGCTGGGCTGACGGCGGGCTGGGCTGGGGGACGGAGGGCTGGCCTGGCCTGGGCGACGGAGGGCTGGGCGACAGAGGGCTGGGGACGGAGGGCTGGGCGACGGAGGGCTGGGGACGGAGGGCTGGGCGACGGAGGGCTGGGCGACGGAGGGCTGGTCGACGGAGGGCTGGGCGACGGAGGGCTGGGCGACGGAGGGCTGGAGGACGGAGGGCTGGGCGACGGCCAGCTGGGCGACGGAGGGCAAGCCACCTAGCAATTCAGAAAAGTCCATCCCAAATCCCTATGGGCCCTGGTCTAATGTAGTGCACTATATAGGGAATAGGGCCCTGGTCTAATGTAGTGCACTATTTGGGGTAAAGGGTGCCATTTGGAACACACAGAGTCTCTTCCAAAGACAACTGGAGGTGACAGGAAATTGAATATTAGTGTTAGCTAACACAGCTGAGACATGGCCAAACCTCGTTCACCTCACAGTGTGTTTCCCAAATTACACCCTATTCCCTACATGTATCCAAGGGACCACAGTGTCTCCAGGGAGTCGTGTTTATATGTCCCCAACAAGGAGAGATGACACACACCCACAACAGCGTGGGCGGTGGTTCTGGTGAATAACTTCCATGATGAAGTGTGGGGCGGACGGGGGCCGGTTCTGGTGCCAAGACTGGCGCTGGTGGAGAGGGTGACCTTGACAGAGCTGCAGACCGTGACACCTCACGGGGACACCCACTGAGGGAGTGTGTGTGTGTGTGTGTGTGTGTGTGTGTGTGTGTGTGTGTGTGTGTGTGTGTCTGCCAGCTCAGTAGTGTCACCGCAACGCAGACAGACAGATAACTATTAGACTGACTCCATAGTCTCCACTGAGCTCCACAACGCAGACAGACAGATAACTAATAGACTGACTCCATAGTCTCCACTGAGCTCCACAACACAGACAGACAGATAACTAATAGACTGACTCCGTAGTCTCCACTGAGCTCCACAACACAGACAGACAGATAACTAATAGACTGACTCCGTAGTCTCCACTGAGCTCCACAACGCAGACAGACAGATAACTATTAGACTGACTCCATAGTCTCCACTGAGCTCCACAACGCAGACAGACAGATAACTAATAGACTGACTCCATAGTCTCCACTGAGCTCCACAACGCAGACAGACAGACAGACAGATAACTAATAGACTGACTCCATAGTCTCCACTGAGCTCCACAACGCAGACAGACAGACAGACAGATAACTAATAGACTGACTCCATAGTCTCCACTGAGCTCCACAACGCAGACAGACAGATAACTAATAGACTGACTCTATAGTCTCCACTGAGCTCCACAACGCAGACAGACAGATAACTATTAGACTGACTCCGTAGTCTCCACCGAGCTCCACAACGCAGACAGACAGATAACTAATAGACTGACTCCATAGTCTCCACTGAGCTCCACAACGCAGACAGACAGATAACTAATAGACTGACTCCGTAGTCTCCACTGAGCTCCACAACGCAGACAGACAGATAACTATTAGACTGACTCCGTAGTCTCCACTGAGCTCCACAACGCAGACAGACAGACAGATAACTAATAGACTGACTCCATAGTCTCCACTGAGCTCCACAACGCAGACAGATAACTAATAGACTGACTCCGTAGTCTCCACTGAGCTCCACAACGCAGACAGACAGATAACTAATAGACTGACTCCATAGTCTCCACTGAGCTCCACAACGCAGACAGACAGATAACTAATAGACTGACTCTATAGTCTCCACTGAGCTCCACAACGCAGACAGACAGATAACTAATAGACTGACTCCATAGTCTCCACTGAGCTCCACAACGCAGACAGACAGATAACTATTAGACTGACTCCGTAGTCTCCACCAAGCTCCACAACGCAGACAGACAGATAACTAATAGACTGACTCCATAGTCTCCACTGAGCTCCACAACGCAGACAGACAGATAACTAATAGACTGACTCTGTAGTCTCCACTGAGCTCCACAACGCAGACAGACAGATAACTAATAGACTGACTCCATAGTCTCCACTGAGCTCCACAACGCAGACAGACAGATAACTATTAGACTGACTCCGTAGTCTCCACCAAGCTCCACAACGCAGACAGACAGATAACTAATAGACTGACTCCATAGTCTCCACTGAGCTCCACAACGCAGACAGACAGATAACTAATAGACTGACTCCATAGTCTCCACTGAGCTCAGAGCAACAGTCGTACGGTAGTGTTGGAGAACCCAGCAATGTCTGGGTGTACTGTTGTGTGTGTGTGTGTGTGTGTGTGTGTGTGTGTGTGTGTGTGTGTGTGTGTCTGCCAGCTCAGTAGTGTCACAGTCTCCACTGAGCTCCACAACGCAGACAGACAGATAACTATTAGACTGACTCCATAGTCTCCACTGAGCTCCACAACGCAGACAGACAGATAACTAATTGACTGACTCCATAGTCTCCACTGAGCTCCACAACGCAGACAGACAGATAACTAATAGACTGACTCCGTAGTCTCCACTGAGCTCCACAACGCAGACAGACAGATAACTAATAGACTGACTACATAGTCTCCACTGAGCTCCACAACACAGACAGACAGATAACTAATAGACTGACTCCGTAGTCTCCACTGAGCTCCACAACGCAGACCTACAGATAACTAATAGACTGACTCCATAGTCTCCACTGAGCTCCACAACGCAGACAGACAGATAACTAATAGACTGACTCCGTAGTCTCCACTGAGCTCCACAACGCAGACAGACAGATAACTAATAGACTGACTCCATAGTCTCCACTGAGCTCCACAACGCAGACAGACAGATAACTAATAGACTGACTCCATAGTCTCCACTGAGCTCAGAGCAACAGTCGTACGGTAGTGTTGGAGCACCCAGCAATGTCTGGGTGTACTGTTGTGTGTGTGTGTGTGTGTGTGTGTGTGTGTGTGTGTGTGTGTGTGTGTGTGTGTGTGTGTGTGTGTGTGTGTGTGTGTGTTGTGTGTGTTCTGCCAGCTCAGTAGTGTCACAGTCTCCACTGAGCTCCACAACGCAGACAGACAGATAACTATTAGACTGACTCCATAGTCTCCACTGAGCTCCACAACGCAGACAGACAGATAACTAATAGACTGACTCCATAGTCTCCACTGAGCTCCACAACGCAGACAGACAGATAACTAATAGACTGACTCCGTAGTCTCCACTGAGCTCCACAACGCAGACAGACAGATAACTAATAGACTGACTCCATAGTCTCCACTGAGCTCCACAACACAGACAGACAGATAACTAATAGACTGACTCCGTAGTCTCCACTGAGCTCCACAACGCAGACAGACAGATAACTAATAGACTGACTCCATAGTCTCCACTGAGCTCCACAACGCAGACAGACAGATAACTAATAGACTGACTCCGTAGTCTCCACTGAGCTCCACAACGCAGACAGACAGATAACTAATAGACTGACTCCATAGTCTCCACTGAGCTCCACAACGCAGACAGACAGATAACTAATAGACTGACTCCATAGTCTCCACTGAGCTCAGAGCAACAGTCGTACGGTAGTGTTGGAGAACCCAGCAATGTCTGGGTGTACTGTTGTAATAAAACATTTATTATGTTGAATTAATGTTGTATGAGGTTCACTAAGAAACAAGATACTAAATCAATCATTTCTGAATGTAGTGGGTCAATATTAAAATTTCATAAGCAACGGATAGAGGAATATTTTCCTTTTTGGGGGGGGGGGGGGGGGGTGACATACATCACGTTCTGTTTTGATCTGACACACTTGGCTCCGACATGTCTATGAGTCATCACAGACAGATGAATACACCTCTTCAATATGAGCCATTTGGAGAGACTGATATGACAACCACAGACAAACACTCTAACAGCTAATAAATAAATCCATTGGTTGATTTAGGGATATAATCTGATTTACAAGGCAAAATGTTTTAGGCATTTTTTGTTGCGTGCTCAGGCTCCTGTGAGCAGGCAGTTACCCTCTCCTAGTACCTCTCTCCTCTCCTCTCAATCATCTCTCCTCTCTCTACTCCTCCCTCTTCTCCTCCCTGCCTCCTCCCTCTTCTCCTCTCCTCTCTCAATTCAATTCAATTCAAGGGCTTTATTGGCATGGGAAACATGTGTTAACATTACCAAAGCAAGTGAAGTAGACAATATACAAAGTGAATATATATAATATATATATATATCTCTCCTCTCCTCCCTCTTCTCCTCTTCTCCTCCCTCTTCTCCTCTCCTCCCTCTTCTCCTCTCCTCTCCCTACTCCTCCCTCTTCTCCCTCTTCTCCTCTCCTCTCTCTACTCCTCCCTCTTCTCCTCTCCTCTTCTCCTCTCCTCCCTGCCTCCTCCCTCTTCTCCTCTCCTCTCTCTACTCCTCCCTCTTCTCCTCTCCTCTTCTCCTCTCCTCCCTGCCTCCTCCCTCTTCTCCTCTCCTCTCTCTACTCCTCCCTCTTCTCCTCTCCTCTTCTCCTCTCCTCCCTGCCTCCTCCCTCTTCTCCTCTCTCTACTCCTCCCTCTTCTCCTCTCCTCCCTGCCTCCTCCCTCTTCTCCTCTCCTCTCTCTACTCCTCCCTCTTCTCCTCTCCTCTGTCTTCTTGTCCCTATTCTCCTCTCCTCCCTGCCTCCTCCCTCTTCTCCTCTCCTCTCCTCTCTCTACTCCTCCCTCTTCTCCTCTCCTCCCTGCCTCCTCCCTCTTCTCCTCTCCTCTCTCTACTCCTCCCTCTTCTCCTCTCCTCTGTCTTCTCCTCCCTCCCTCTTCTCCTCTCCTCCCTGCCTCCTCTCCCTCTTCTCCTCTCAATCCTCTCTCCTCTCCTCTCCTCTCTCTACTCCTCTCCTCTTCTCCCTCTTCTCCTCTCAATCCCCTCTCCCTCCTCTCTCTGTCATCCTGTCTTAGATGCTCTGGCCTGGCCACCTCGTCACCCCGTCCCTTCAGACAGGATCCAGTCTACCTGGCAGTCAAAGGCGTCCCGCCCATAGGAACACAGGGGCCCCATCAGATGTGTCCTGTTTCATATTATCTTGGCTAGTAGTTCCTCTGTAATACTACTAGATACCTAGCAGTTTTATGAAGTTGTCTTTAGCCCAGATAAGTGCCCAATCTCCCAACCTCATAACTAGCTACTAAAATGCCATTTCAGGCTATCAATCAAATTAGAACAGCTAGCTAGTCTATCTTAGTTGGCAAGCCTGCTGTCAAGGTTTGGACTTTTTTTTTAAGCAAGCAATGACTAAATGTACATTCCTTTCAATCTTTTACCCAGATTTGAGCAGAGACGCAAACCCTCCCCTAATCCGGACGATGATGGGCCAAACCCTCCCCTAACCCGGACGACGCTGGGCCAAACCCTCCCTGGGCCCGGACGATGATGGGCCAAACCCTCCCCTAACCCGGACGACGATGGGCCAAACCCTCCCCTAATCCGGAAGACGCTGGGCCAAACCCTCCCCTAACCCGGACGACGCTGGGCCAAACCCTCCCCTAACCCGGAAGACGCTGGGCCAAACCCTCCCCTAACCCGGAAGACGCTGGGCCAAACCCTCCCCTAACCCGGAAGACGCTGGGCCAAACCCTCCCCTAACCAGGAAGACGCTGGGCCAAACCCTCCCCTAACCAGGAAGACGCTGGGCCAAACCCTCCCCTAACCAGGAAGACGCTGGGCCAAATTATTTTCCCATTACACCACCAGGGGATTAGTTCTGCCTCTGAGCAGAGACTCACACTGTGAGGTGAGAAATAATTAGGGAAAGAGAGAGAGAGATACTTAAAAAGAGATTAGTTGATTTAAGTCTTTCTCTAATCCTCAATACATCATTGATTTAATTATACAGCAATACACCTTAAACCACAGACTCTAAAACGCCTGGTAGGTAGCACTTTAGAGAGAACAAAGACAGAGACAGAGAGACAGAGAGAGAGACAGAGACAGAGAGAGAGAGAGAAAGAGAGACAGAGAGAGACACAGAGAGACAGGGAGAGAGAGAGACAGAGACAGACAGAGAAAGAGAGACAGAGAGAGAGACACAGAGAGACAGGGAGAGAGAGACAGAGAGGAACAGAGGGAGACAGAGAGAGAGAGAGAGAGAGAGAGAGAGAGAGAGAGGGAGACAGAGAGAGAGAGAGAGAAAGAGAGAGAGAGAGCGAGAGAGAGAGGCACCCGTCACAACCAGTATTTATGCTGCAGTAGTTTATGTGTCGGGGGGGCTGGGGTCAGTTTGTTACTGGAGTACTGGAGTCTGGAGTACTTCTCCTGTCCTATTCGGTGTCCTGTGTGAATCTAAGTGTGCGTTCTCTAATTCTCTCCTTCTCTCTTTCTTTCTCTCTCTCGGAGGACCTGAGCCCTAGGACCATGCCCCAGGACTACCTGACATGATGACTCCTTGCTGTCCCCAGTCCACCTGGCCATGCTGCTGTTCCAGTTTCAACTGACCTGAGCCCTAGGACCATGCCCCAGGACTACCTGACATGATGACTCCTTGCTGTCCCCAGTCTACCTGGCCATGCTGCTGTTCCAGTTTCAACTGACCTGAGCCCTAGGACCATGCCCCAGGACTACCTGACATGATGACTCCTTGCTGTCCCCAGTCCACCTGGCCATGCTGCTGTTCCAGTTTCAACTTCCACCTGACTGTGCTGCTGCTCCAGTTTCAACTGTTCTGCCTTATTATTATTCGACCATGCTGGTCATTTATGAACATTTGAACATCTTGGCCATGTTCTGTTATAATCTCCACCCGGCACAGCCAGAAGAGGACTGGCCACCCCACATAGCCTGGTTCCTCTCTAGGTTTCTTCCTAGGTATTGGCCTTTCTAGGGAGTTTTTCCTAGCCACCGTGCTTCTACACCTGCATTGCTTGCTGTTTGGGGTTTTAGGCTGGGTTTCTGTACAGCACTTTGAGATATCAGCGGATGTACGAAGGGCTATATAAATACATTTGATTTGATTTGATTTGAACCAGAGGTGCTTATAGAGCTTCACTAACAGACTGGCAGCTCCACAGCAGGGAAGAACACAGTAGAAAACTCCCTTTGAAACCCTCTCCCCTCCCCCTCTCTCCTCGCCCCTCCCCCTCTCTCCTCTCTCCTCTCCCCTCCCCCTCTCTCCTCTCTCCTCTCCCCTCCCCCTCTCTCCTCTCCCCTCCCCCTCTCTCTCCTCTCTCTCTCTCTCTCTCTCTCTCAATTCAATTCAATTCAAGGGCTTTATTGGCATGGGAAACATGTGTTAACATTGCCAAAGCAAGTGAGGTAGATAATATATAAAGTGAAATAAACAATAACAATTAACAGTAAACATTACACATACAGAAGTTTCAAAACAGTAAAGACATTACAAATGTCATATTATATATATACAGTGTTTTAACAATGTACAAATGGTTAAAGGACACAAGATAAAATAAATAAGTATAAATATGGGTTGTATTTACAATGGTGTTTGTTCTTCACTGGTTGCCCTTTTCTTGTGGCAACAGGTCACAAATCTTGCTGCTGTGATGGCACACTGTGGAATTTCACCCAGTAGATATGGGAGTTTTTCAAAATTGTATTTGTTTTCGAATTCTTTGTGGATCTGTGTAATCTGAGGGAAATATGTCTCTCTGTCTGTCTCTTTCTCTACCTCTCTCTCTCCCGCTCGATCTCTCCCTCTCTCTCTGTCTCTCTCATACTCCTCTCGCTCACTCTGTTTCTGTCTCTCTTGTCTTTATCTCCCTCCCTCCCTCCTTCCATTTCCCCACTACCTTCCTCTGACAGTGAAAGCGAAGCCAGTAGTTAGCCTTAGAGAAGTTTCAGTGTTTAAGTGGTTCTGCTTACCAAATGCCACCCTATGTCCTACACAGTGCACTACTTTTGACCAGGGCCCATAGGGCTATGTAGGGAAGAGGGCGCGATTTGGGACACAGACCTCATCTCTGTTTTGTCACTCTAAGGAGATGGCAGTGGTGATTAACTTGCTGCAATTAGAGCCTACTTAAGGATTGGAGGGGCTGAACAACGGTCTGCTGTGATGGACAAACACTGATACACTTTATGGCATCGTTTCTCAAAACGCAAGACGACAACTCGTTATACAAGACCGAACCCACTCGCATGGCCCTCTCTCCTCTCTCCTCTCTCTCCCCTCTCCTCTCTCCTCTCTCCTCTCCCCTCTCCTCTCCTCTCTCCTCTCCTCTCCTCTCCCCTCTCTCCTCTACCCTCTCCTCTCTCCTCTCCTCTCTCCTTTCCCTTTCTCCTCTAACCTCTCTCCTCTCTCCTCTCCCCTTTCTCCTCTCTCCCCTCTCTCCTCTCTCCCCTCTCTCCTCTCTCCCCTCTCTCCTTTCCCTTTCTCCTCTCTCCTCTCTCCTCTCTCCTCTCCCCTCTCTCCTCTCTCCCCTCTCTCCTCTCTCCCCTCTCCCCTCTCTCTCCTCTCTCCTCTCTCCTCTCTCCTCTCCCCTTTCTCCTCTCCCCTCTCTCTCCTCTCTCCTCTCTCCTCTCTCCTCTCTCCTCTCCCCTCTCTCCTCTCTCCTCTCTCCCCTCTCTCCCCTCTCTCCTCTCCCCTCTCCCCTCTCCCCTCTCCTCTCTCCTCTCTCCTCTCCTCTCTCCTCTCCCCTCTCCCCTCTCTCCTCTCTCCTCTCCCCTCTCTCCTCTCCTCTCTCCTCTCCACTCTCCCCTCTCCCCTCTTCTCTCCTCTCCTCTCCTCTCCTCTCCTCTCCTCTCCTCTCCTCTCTCCTCTCCCCTCTCCACTCTCTCCACTTCCCTCTCTCCTCTCGCTCTCTCAATCTCAATTCAAAGAGCTTTGCTGGCATGGGAGACTGTTTACATTGCCAAAGCAAGTGAAATAAACGATAAACAAAAGTGAGGAGACACAAAACAACAACAAAAAACAATTCAAATTTAACAGTATATATTTATTGCACTTAAAAAAGGTTTCAAAAAGTGTATCTCTCTCTCTGATCCTCTCTCTCTCTGTCTATGTCTCTCTCTCTCTCTGCTCCTCTCTGTCTCTGTCTCTGTCTCTCTCTGCTCCTCTCTGTCTCTGTCTATGTCTCTCTCTCTCTCTGCTCCTCTCTGTCTCTGTCTATGTCTCTCTCTCCCTCTGCTCCTCTCTCTCTCTCTGCTCCTCTTTGTCTCTGTCTATGTCTCTCTCTCTGATCCTCTCTCTCTCTCTATCTCTCTCTATCTCTCTCTCTCTGCTCCTCTCTCTTTCTCTTTCTCTTTCTCTCTCTGTCTCTCTCTGCTCCTCTCTTTCTCTCTCTCTCTCTCTGCTCCTCTCTCTCTCTATCTATCTCTATCTCTCTCTCTGCTCCTCTCTCTCTCTCTATCTATCTCTCTCACTCTCTTTCTGCTCCCCCCCCCCTCTCTCTCTCTCTCTCTCTCTCACTCTCTTTCTGCTCCCAGTCATTAAATGAATTGAACTCAATGCTGGGAAAACTGAATGACAAGTAAATATGAGGTTGAGAATGGTAGAAAGAAACTGGAGAAGGGAAACTATTTGAGAGGATTATAGGATCTATCTTCCTTTACCATTATAGGATCTATCTTCCTTTACCATTATAGGAACTATCTTCCTTTACCATTATAGGAACTATCTTCCTTTACCATTATAGGATCTATCTTCCTTTACCATTATAGGATCTATCTTCCTTTACCATTATAGGAACTATCTTCCTTTACCATTATAGGAACTATCTTCCTTTACCATTATAGGAACTATCTTCCTTTACCATTATAGGAACTATTATAGGAACTATCTTCCTTTACCATTATAGGAACTATCTTCCTTTACCATTATAGGAACTATTATAGGAACTATCTTCCTTTACCATTATAGGAACTATCTTCCTTTACCATTATAGGAACTATCTTCTTTAGAAAAGTATTGTGCTGATTAGAACAATGTAAAAAGGAGTGGGACACATTGGGGCGGGCGGGTCTAATAGTGCCCTTTCAATGGAACTATCTGTCATTATTAGTTCACAATGCCCTTTCAATGTAACTATCTGTCATTATTAGTTCACAATGACACAATGCCCTTTCAATGTAACTATCTGTCATTATTAGTTCACAATGCCCTTTCAATGTAACTATCTGTCATTATTAGTTCACAATGCCCTTTCAATGTAACTATCTGTCATTATTAGTTCACAATGACACAATGCCCTTTCAATTGAACTATCTGTCATTATTAGTTCACAATGACACAATGCCCTTTCAATTGAACTATCTGTCATTATTAGGTCACAATGACACAATGCCCTTTCAATTGAACTATCTGTCATTATTAGTTCACAATGACACAATGCCCTTTCAATGTAACTATCTGCCATTATTAGTTCACAATTGCCTTTCAATGTAACTATCTGTCATTATTAGTTCACAATGCCCTTTCAATGTAACTATCTGTCATTATTAGTTCACAATGACACAATGCCCTTTCAATTGAACTATCTGTCATTATTAGGTCACAATGACACAATGCCCTTTCAATGGAACTATCTGTCATTATTAGTTCACAATGCCCTTTCAATGGAACTATCTGTCATTATTAGTTCACAATGACACAATGCCCTTTCAATGGAACTATCTGTCATTATTAGTTCACAATGACACAATGCCCTTTCAATGGAACTATCTGTCATTATTAGTTCACAATGACACAATGCCCTTTCAATGGAACTATCTGTCATTATTAGTTCACAATGCCCTTTCAATGGAACTATCTGTCATTATTAGTTCACAATGACACAATGCCCTTTCAATGGAACTATCTGTCATTATTAGTTCACAATGACACAATGCCCTTTCAATGGAACTATCTGTCATTATTAGTTCACAATGACACAATGCCCTTTCAATGGAACTATCTGTCATTATTAGGTCACAATGCCCTTTCAATGGAACTATCTGTCATTATTAGTTCACAATGACACAATGCCCTTTCAATGGAACTATCTGTCATTATTAGGTCACAATGCCCTTTCAATTGAACTATCTGTCATTATTAGGTCACAATGGCACAATGCCCTTTCAATTGAACTATCTGTCATTATTAGTTCACAATGACACAATGCCCTTTCAATGGAACTATCTGTCATTATTAGTTCACAATGACACAATGCCCTTTCAATGGAACTATCTGTCATTATTAGTTCACAATGACACAATGCCCTTTCAATGGAACTATCTGTCATTATTAGGTCACAATGCCCTTTCAATGGAACTATCTGTCATTATTAGTTCACAATGACACAATGCCCTTTCAATGGAACTATCTGTCATTATTAGGTCACAATGCCCTTTCAATGGAACTATCTGTCATTATTAGGTCACAATGCCCTTTCAATGGAACTATCTGTCATTATTAGGTCACAATGACCTTTCAATGGAACTATCTGTCATTATTAGGTCACAATGCCCTTTCAATGGAACTATCTGTCATTATTAGGTCACAATGCCCTTTCAATGGAACTATCTGTCATTATTAGGTCACAATGCCCTTTCAATGGAACTATCTGTCATTATTAGGTCACAATGCCCTTTCAATGGAACTATCTGTCATTATTAGGTCACAATGCCCTTTCAATGGAACTATCTGTCATTATTAGGTCACAATGCCCTTTCAATGGAACTATCTGTCTGTTGTGCACTAGTTTGGAGCAGAGTTGTCCCTCAAATGGCTCTCTACCCAACGCAGCACACTAGTTTTGAGCAGAGTTGTCCCTCAAATGGCTCCTCAAATGGCTCAAATGGCTCTACGCAGCGCACTAGTTTGGAGCAGAGTTGTGTCTAAAATGACTCTCTACCCTACGCAGTGCACTAGTTTGGAGCAGAGTTGTGTCTAAAATGACTCTCTACACTACGCAGTGCACTAGTTTGGAGCAGAGTTGTGTCTAAAATGACTCTCTACCCTACGCAGTGCACTAGTTTGGAGCAGAGTTGTGTCTGAAATGACTCTCTACCCTACGCAGTGCACTAGTTTGGAGCAGAGTTGTGTCTAAAATGACTCTCTACCCTACGCAGTGCACTAGTTTGGAGCAGAGTTGTGTCTGAAATGACAACCTATTCCCTAAATAGTGCACTCGATGGGGATTAGGGTGCAATTTCAGACGAAGCAATCCTGAATTGTCAGAGAGGAGACACAGAGTAATCTTTTCAGAGTAGTCATTATTAGTTCACAATGACACAATGCCCTTTCAATGTAACTATCTGTCATTATTAGTTCACAATGCCCTTTCAATGTAACTATCTGTCATTATTAGTTCACAATGCCCTTTCAATGTAACTATCTGTCATTATTAGTTCACAATGACACAATGCCCTTTCAATTGAACTATCTGTCATTATTAGTTCACAATGACACAATGCCCTTTCAATTGAACTATCTGTCATTATTAGGTCGCAATGACACAATGCCCTTTCAATTGAACTATCTGTCATTATTAGTTCACAATGACACAATGCCCTTTCAATTGAACTATCTGTCATTATTAGTTCACAATGACACAATGCCCTTTCAATGTAACTATCTGTCATTATTAGTTCACAATGACACAATGCCCTTTCAATTGAACTATCTGTCATTATTAGTTCACAATGACACAATGCCCTTTCAATGTAACTATCTGTCATTATTAGTTCACAATGCCCTTTCAATGTAACTATCTGTCATTATTAGTTCACAATGCCCTTTCAATGTAACTATCTGTCATTATTAGTTCACAATGACACAATGCCCTTTCAATTGAACTATCTGTCATTATTAGTTCACAATGACACAATGCCCTTTCAATTGAACTATCTGTCATTATTAGGTCACAATGACACAATGCCCTTTCAATGTAACTATGTGTCATTATTAGTTCACAATGACACAATGCCCTTTCAATGTAACTATCTGTCATTATTAATTCACAATGCCCTTTCAATGTAACTATCTGTCATTATTAGTTCACAATGACACAATGCCCTTTCAATGTAACTATCTGTCATTATTAGGTCACAATGACACAATGCCCTTTCAATTGAACTATCTGTCATTATTAGTTCACAATGACACAATGCCCTTTCAATGTAACTATCTGTCATTATTAGTTCACAATGACACAATGCCCTTTCAATGTAACTATCTGTCATTATTAGTTCACAATGACACAATGCCCTTTCAATGTAACTATCTGTCATTATTAGTTCACAATGCCCTTTCAATGTAACTATCTGTCATTATTAGTTCACAATGACACAATGCCCTTTCAATTGAACTATCTGTCATTATTAGGTCACAATGACACAATGCCCTTTCAATTGAACTATCTGTCATTATTAGGTCACAATGACACAATGCCCTTTCAATGGAACTATCTGTCATTATTAGTTCACAATGCCCTTTCAATGGAACTATCTGTCATTATTAGTTCACAATGACACAATGCCCTTTCAATGGAACTATCTGTCATTATTAGGTCAGAATGACATTTCAATGGAACTATCTGTCATTATTAGGTCACAATGCCCTTTCAATGGAACTATCTGTCATTATTAGGTCACAATGCCCTTTCAATGGAACTATCTGTCATTATTAGGTCACAATGCCCTTTCAATGGAACTATCTGTCATTATTAGGTCACAATGCCCTTTCAATGGAACTATCTGTCATTATTAGGTCACAATGCCCTTTCAATGGAACTATCTGTCATTATTAGGTCACAATGCCCTTTCAATGGAACTATCTGTCTGTTGTGCACTAGTTTGGAGCAGAGTTGTCCCTCAAATGGCTCTCTACCCAACGCAGCACACTAGTTTTGAGCAGAGTTGTCCCTCAAATGGCTCTCTACCCTACGCAGCACACTAGTTTTGAGCAGAGTTGTCCCTCAAATGGCTCTCTACCCTACGCAGCGCACTAGTTTGGAGCAGAGTTGTGTCTAAAATGACTCTCTACCCTACGCAGTGCACTAGTTTGGAGCAGAGTTGTGTCTAAAATGACTCTCTACCCTACGCAGTGCACTAGTTTGGAGCAGAGTTGTGTCTAAAATGACTCTCTACCCTACGCAGTGCACTAGTTTGGAGCAGAGTTGTGTCTAAAATGACTCTCTACCCTACGCAGTGCACTAGTTTGGAGCAGAGTTGTGTCTAAAATGACTCTCTACCCTACGCAGTGCACTAGTTTGGAGCAGAGTTGTGTCTGAAATGACAACCTATTCCCTAAATAGTGCACTCGATGGGGATTAGGGTGCAATTTCAGACGAAGCAATCCTGAATTGTCAGAGAGGAGACACAGAGTAATCTTTTCAGAGTAGTCATTATTAGTTCACAATGACACAATGCCCTTTCAATGTAACTATCTGTCATTATTAGTTCACAATGCCCTTTCAATGTAACTATCTGTCATTATTAGTTCACAATGCCCTTTCAATGTAACTATCTGTCATTATTAGTTCACAATGACACAATGCCCTTTCAATTGAACTATCTGTCATTATTAGGTCACAATGACACAATGCCCTTTCAATTGAACTATCTGTCATTATTAGTTCACAATGACACAATGCCCTTTCAATTGAACTATCTGTCATTATTAGTTCACAATGACACAATGCCCTTTCAATGGAACTATCTGTCATTATTAGTTCACAATGACACAATGCCCTTTCAATGGAACTATCTGTCATTATTAGGTCACAATGCCCTTTCAATGGAACTATCTGTCATTATTAGGTCACAATGCCCTTTCAATGGAACTATCTGTCATTATTAGGTCACAATGCCCTTTCAATGGAACTATCTGTCATTATTAGGTCACAATGCCCTTTCAATGGAACTATCTGTCATTATTAGGTCACAATGCCCTTTCAATGGAACTATCTGTCATTATTAGGTCACAATGCCCTTTCAATGGAACTATCTGTCATTATTAGGTCACAATGCCCTTTCAATGGAACTATCTGTCATTATTAGGTCACAATGCCCTTTCAATGGAACTATCTGCCCCTCTATTATTTAAGTCGTTCTCCTTTCGTTTATAAAGGAAATCCACTTTAAAAGCCTTTCACATATGAGGCCTGCTTCTGTAGTAGCGTCGGAAATGAAATTATATTCAAAGATAATCGTTATTGTTTAAAAGGCAACAGAACAGATCGATTGGTCTATGTGAACAGTCTACAATCCCAATCAGTTAGAAAAAAGAATAGAATCATCCCTGTGTTCCTCTGAAGTTTTCAAGATGTTGTGTTGTACGAATGCTAGCGTGTTAGTATGCTAGTGTGCTCGTGTGTTAGCGTGTTAGGGTGCTAGCATGTTAGCATGCTAGTGTGCTAGTGTGTTAGCGTGTTAGGGTGCTAGCGTGTTAGCATGCTAGTGTGTTAGCGTGCTACGGTGCTATACGCTACAGGCAGGCCATCTTTCCATGTGATTTCCTCCTATGTGGTTGCATTCAACAGAGTGTCAGTAGGCAGGCAGCATGAATCAGTGCTGCATGGCCCTAGCTGTTAGGTCCTGGGGGCCTCCAACTGCTGTCTCTACACAGCACCCAGATGGTGCCTTTATATAACCACAACACACATTATATCTAGGACATGTCTTCACCGAGGCCTCACTTCACACCGGGACCATGAAGTGATGAGGCAAATCTGACAGAGCAGTCTGATCCCTACGTAGTGCACTAGTTTGGAGCAGAGTTGTCTCTAAAATGACTCTATACCCTACGTAGTGCACTAGTTTGGAGCAGAGTTGTCCCTCAAATGGCTCTCTACCCAACGCAGCACACTAGTTTTGAGCAGAGTTGTCCCTCAAATGGCTCTCTACCCTACGCAGCACACTAGTTTTGAGCAGAGTTGTCCCTCAAATGGCTCTCTACCCTACGCAGCGCACTAGTTTTGAGCAGAGTTGTCCCTCAAATGGCTCTCTACCCTACGCAGCACACTAGTTTTGAGCAGAGTTATCCCTCAAATGACTCTCTACCCTACGCAGCACACTAGTTTTGAGCAGAGTTGTCCCTCAAATGGCTCTCTACCCTACGCAGTGCACTAGTTTGGAGCAGAGTTGTGTCTAAAATGACTCTCTACCCTACGCAGTGCACTAGTTTGGAGCAGAGTTGTGTCTAAAATGACTCTCTACCCTACGCAGTGCACTAGTTTGGAGCAGAGTTGTGTCTAAAATGACTCTCTACCCTACGCAGTGCACTAGTTTGGAGCAGAGTTGTGTCTGAAATGACAACCTATTCCCTAAATAGTGCACTCGATGGGGATTAGGGTGCAATTTCAGACGAAGCAATCCTGAATTGTCAGAGAGGAGACACAGAGTACTCTTTATTTTTATTTCACCTTTATTTTACCAGGGAAGTCAGTTAAGAACAAATTCTTATTTACAATGACGGCCTAGGAACAGAACGACAGATTTGTACCTTGTCAGCTCGGGGGTTTGAACTTGCAACCTTCCGGTTACTAGTCCAACGCTCTAACCACTAGGCTACCCTGCCGCCCCCATCTTAACTTCCAACGTCACGACATTTTCCCCCTCGTCCAACGAGACCTAATTTAGCGTAGGACTCGAACCCCGGTGTCCAGCGACAGCTAAGCCCGACACCTTATCGTTAAGTCAAGAGGTCTGAACCTCTTGATGAGGTGGCTAGATGTAGGGGGGGCAGGGGGGCGCCCCGACCAGGACTCGAACCCCGGTCCAGCGACAGCTAAGCCCAACACCTTATCGTTAAGTGAAGAGGTCTGTTGCTCCATTACCCCGTTCCTTTGGGAAAGCCTGTCCCTACACTTCTCTATTGCAAGTCCCTCACGTCGACACACCTCTCTGATGGCCCCATGGACACCATCCCACTTCTGACACCAATGTAACAAAATGGTGACTGTCGTAACAATGGAACTCTAATAGGCTCTTTGATACCACATGCACTTACACTCAGTGGACAGTTTATTAGGTACACCCATCTACAACCTGGCCGGACCCCCCGCTTTGCCTCCAGAACACCCTGAATTATTGGGGGCCTGGATTCTACAAGGTGTCAGAAACGTTCCACGGGGATGTTGGTCCATGCTGAAGCGAGGCAGTTGCTGCAGATTGGACAGCGGTACGTTCATGCTGCCAACAGCCCCTGTTCCATCTCATCCCAAAGAGGCTCTGTTCCATCTCATCCCAAAGAGGCTCTGTTCCATCTCATCCCAAAGAGGCTCTGTTCCATCTCATCCCAAAGAGGCTCTGTTCCATCTCATCCCAAAGAGGCTCTGTTCCATCTCATCCCAAAGAGGCTCTGTTCCATCTCATCCGGAAGAGGCTCTGTTCCATCTCATCCCAAAGAGGCTCTGTTCCATCTCATCCCAAACAGGCTCTGTTCCATCTCATCCCAAAGAGGCTCTGTTCCATCTCATCCCAAAGAGGCTCTGTTCCATCTCATCCCAAAGAGGCTCTGTTCCATCTCATCCCAAAGAGGCTCTGTTCCATCTCATCCCAAAGAGGCTCTGTTCCATCTCATCCCAAAGAGGCTCTGTTCCATCTCATCCCAAAGAGGCCCTGTTCCATCTCATCCCAAAGAGGCTCTGTTCAATCTCATCCCGAAGAGGCTCTGTTCCATCTCATCCCAAAGAGGCTCTGTTCCATCTCATCCCAAAGAGGCTCTGTTGGGTTCGGTCAGCAATAACGTTCAATTGTTGCTCAGCCGGTATCAAGGGACCTAACGTGTGCCAGGAAAACATTCCCCACAAGAGCTGCTTCTTCTAGTTTCTATCTGATAGAAGTGGGACCCGGCGTGGTCGTGGTGCTGCAGTAGCCCATCTGTGACAAGGACCGACGAGTCGCGCGCTGTCGAGATGCCGTGCTGCACACCACTGTTGTACTGAGACGTTATTTGCCTGTTTGTGGCCCACCTGTTAACTTGCACGATTCTTGCCATTCTCCTTCAACCAATCATCAACAAGCTGTTTCCACCCGCTGGACTGCCACTGATTGGATGTTTTTTGTTGGTCGCACCATTCTCTGTAAAACCTAGACACTGTCGTGTGTGAAAAGGAGAGCGGCCGTTAATGAGATGACACCGACGATCGTACCACGCTTTAGGTCTCTTAGGTCACTCGTTTGACCCATTCATACCACGCTTTAGGTCTCTTAGGTCACTCGTTTGACCCATTCATACCACGCTTTAGGTCTCTTAGGTCACTCGTTTGACCCATTCATACCACGCTTTAGGTCTCTTAGGTCACTCGTTTGACCCATTCATACCACGCTTTAGGTCTCTTAGGTCACTCGTTTGACCCATTCTAACATCCAATCAAACAGTAACTGAATGTCGCGATGCCTGTCTGCCTGCTGTATAGAGCAAACCACTGCCAAATGACTCACTTTCTATAGGAGCATTCCCTTTCATGAACAGGGTGCTGTACCTAATAAACTGGCCAGTGATTAAGCTGGCCAGTTTATAATCATACACTCACTGGCCAGTTTATTAGGTACTGTTCATGAAAAGGGAACGCTATATAGGAAGTGAGTCTCATTAATACAGTAGAAGTGGCAGTGTACAGGCTTTGACTTCACTAACAGACTACAACATAACACATGGACTGACATGACCATTTATTTCATGGGTGGCTAAAGACCATGGCCACGCCTCCAACAAGCCACGCCTCCAGATTCTCTAATAGGCTAGGTTGTTTACTTAGAGAAGAACAATAGACGAGGTAAGACAGACAGACAGACAGACAGACAGACAGACAGACAGACAGACAGACAGACAGACAGACAGACAGACAGACAGACAGACAGACAGACAGACAGACAGACAGACAGACAGACAGACAGACAGACAGACAGACAGACAGACAGACAGACAGACAGACAGACAGACAGACAGACAGACAGACAGACAGACAGACAGACAGACAGACAGACAGACAGACAGACAGACAGACAGACAGACAGACAGACAGACAGACAGACAGACAGACAGACAGACAGACAGACAGACAGACAGACAGACAGACAGACAGACAGACAGACAGACAGACAGACAGACAGACAGACAGACAGACAGACAGACAGACAGACAGACAGACAGACAGACAGACAGACAGACAGACAGACAGACAGACAGACAGACAGACAGACAGACAGACAGACAGACAGACAGACAGACAGACAGACAGACAGACAGACAGACAGACAGACAGACAGACAGACAGACAGACAGACAGACAGACAGACAGACAGACAGACAGACAGACAGACAGACAGACAGACAGACAGACAGACAGACAGACAGACAGACAGACAGACAGACAGACAGACAGACAGACAGACAGACAGACAGACAGACAGACAGACAGACAGACAGACAGACAGACAGACAGACAGACAGACAGACAGACAGACAGACAGACAGACAGATAGATAGATAGATAGATAGATAGATAGATAGATAGATAGATAGATAGATAGATAGATAGATAGATAGATAGATAGATAGATAGATAGATAGATAGATAGATAGATAGATAGATAGATAGATAGATTAGAATAGATAGATAGATAGATGGGTTTCTGTACAGCACTTTGAGATATCAGCTGATGTACGAAGGGCTATATAAATACATTTGATTTGATTTGATAGATAGACAGATAGACAGATAGATAGATAGAGATTTCGAGACAAATAGATATCTAGATAGATAGATGGATAGATAGATCCTTACTTGATTTTGGGAAGGTGACTAAATGAAACCATCGGTAATCACCTCTATATCACATTCCTACTCATGAAACTGTATTAGTAGAGAAAAGAGGCAAACCAAATACATGTTAGCCATCAGTGGACAGCCCATTTCAGAAGACATTCAAATGGGTTCTTATGAGATGAACGTATGACAACCGTCTCAGCAGCCACAGAGAGACAAGATGTATACTTTAAAATGCAGCTATGACACCCTGACAAATACTTTACCCATGCTCCTTTTCCATAACCGTACAACAACAACAACAACAACAACAACAAAGGAACCACCAGGAGCTCTGTCTCCTAATATCTGCTCTAGACAGACAGAGACTGATGCCTGTGTGTTAAAGAACACTACATTCTGAGGCCCTGAAGCAGTTGGGATAGTTCTCCAGTGAGCCCCGTGGAGCCTTGCCTTGCCATTCCGCACAACGCCATGCTGCCACAGCTAGCAGATGGAGCCTAGCGCCGCCGGGAGGGGGGGGGGGTTGAGAGTGA
The DNA here is from genome assembly GCF_002021735.2 of Oncorhynchus kisutch. NCBI lineage: Eukaryota > Metazoa > Chordata > Actinopteri > Salmoniformes > Salmonidae > Oncorhynchus > Oncorhynchus kisutch. The sequence continues at coordinate 30,246 of NW_022263132.1, forward strand.
GGGAGAGAGAGGGGGGGAGAGAGGAAAATAGGGAGGGAGACGGGAGGGATTGAGAGGGAGGGAGAGAGCAGGACAGGGGAAAGGAGGGAGAGTGGGAGAGTGGGAGACGGGAGAGAGGGAGGGATTGAGTGGGAGGAAGAGAGAGGGAGAGAGGATAGGAGGGAGGAAGACAGAAGGGAGGGATTGAGAGGGAGAGATTGAGCGGGAGAGAGGATAGGAGGGAGGGAGAGTGGGAGACGGGGGAGAGGGAGGGATTGAGAGGGAGGATGAGAGAGGCAGAGAGGAAAGGAGGGAGGGAGAGTGGGAGACGGGAGAGAGGGAGGGTTTGAGTGGGAGGAAGAGAGAGGGAGAGAGGATAGGAGGGAGGAAGACAGGAGGGAGGGATTGAGAGGGAGAGATTGAGCGGGAGAGAGGATAGGAGGGAGGGAGAGTGGGAGACGGGGGAGAGGGAGGGATTGAGAGGGAGGATGAGAGAGGCAGAGAGGAAAGGTGGGAGGGAGAGTGGGAGACGGGAGAGAGGGAGGGTTTGAGTGGGAGGAAGAGAGAGGGAGAGAGGATAGGAGGGAGGAAGACAGGAGGGAGGGAGAGTAGGACACGGAGAGAAGGAGAGTGTCAGGGAGGAAGGGAGACAAGTAGAAAGGGAGAGAGGGAGAGAAGGAGTCTGTTGGGGAAGATTGATGGGTGTATTTAAATGAACACGCCAAACTGACAGAAACCCAATAGAGTGAGACACCGACAGAGTAGACTTCTGATGTCAGGCTGCACTCTGCGACACACACACACACACACACACACGTGTATACATACACACAAATACACCTACACACGCACAAACCGCCATACACACATCAACTATAGAGAAATCACAACCGATGATTCCAACCATCTAACAGCACTAGAATGAACATCACACTATTGAATTCTGACAATCACAGAGTGGACTCTTTAAAATGGCTACCATTCTGCAGAGTAACGTAGTCATAGATTAAACTGTCTTTAAAAGGGCTACCATTCTGCAGAGTAACGTAGTCATAGATTAAACTGTCTTTAAAATGGCTACCATTCTGCAGAGTAACGTAGTCATAGATTAAACTGTCTTTAAAAGGGCTACCATTCTGCAGAGTAACGTAGTCATAGATTAAACTGTCTTTAAAAGGGCTACCATTCTGCACAGAGTAACATAGTCATAGATTAAACTGTCTTTAAAAGGGCTACCATTCTGCAGAGTAACGTAGTCATAGATTAAACTGTCTTTAAAAGGGCTACCATTCTGCACAGAGTAACATAGTCATAGATTAAACTGTCTTTAAAATGGCTACCATTCTGCAGAGTAACGTAGTCATAGATTAAACTGTCTTTAAAAGGGCTACCATTCTGCAGAGTAACGTAGTCATAGATTAAACTGTCTTTAAAAGGGCTACCATTCTGCAGAGTAACGTAGTCATAGATTAAACTGTCTTTAAAATGGCTACCATTCTGCACAGAGTAACGTAGTCATAGATTAAACTGTCTTTAAAATGGCTACCATTCTGCAGAGTAACGTAGTCATAGATTAAACTGTCTTTAAAAGGGCTACCATTCTGCAGAGTAACGTAGTCATAGATTAAACTGTCTTTAAAAGGGCTACCATTCTGCAGAGTAACGTAGTCATAGATTAAACTGTCTTTAAAAGGGCTACCATTCTGAACAGAGTAACGTAGTCATAGATTAAACTGTCTTTAAAAGGGCTACCATTCTGCCACAGAGTAACGTAGTCATAGATTAAACTGTCTTTAAAAGGGCTACCATTCTGAACAGAGTAACGTAGTCATAGATTAAACTGTCTTTAAAAGGGCTACCATTCTGCAGAGTAACGTAGTCATAGATTAAACTGTCTTTAAAAGGGCTACCATTCTGCAGAGTAACGTAGTCATAGATTAAACTGTCTTTAAAAGGGCTACCATTCTGAACAGAGTAACGTAGTCATAGATTAAACTGTCTTTAAAAGGGCTACCATTCTGAACAGAGTAACGTAGTCATAGATTAAACTGTCTTTAAAAGGGCTACCATTCTGCAGAGTAACGTAGTCATAGATTAAACTGTCTTTAAAAGGGCTACCATTCTGCCAAAGAGTAACGTAGTCATAGATTAAACTGTCTTTAAAAGGGCTACCATTCTGAACAGAGTAACGTAGTCATAGATTAAACTGTCTTTAAAAGGGCTACCATTCTGCACAGAGTAACGTAGTCATAGATTAAACTGTCTTTAAAAGGGCTACCATTCTGCACAGAGTAACGTAGTCATAGATTAAACGGTCTTTAAAAGGGCTACCATTCTGCACAGAGTAACGTAGTCATAGATTAAACTGTCTTTAAAAGGGCTACCATTCTGCACAGAGTAACGTAGTCATAGATTAAACTGTCTTTAAAAGGGCTACCATTCTGCACAGAGTAACGTAGTCATAGCAACACAGAATAGCCTTCCACACCAAGGATTCCCCTGTTCAGAAAATCAGGAAATCCTCTCACTTCCGACAACAAGCCTTGCTGTGTGTGTGTGTGTGCCTTGGTGAGAAGCAGTATTCCAACCACGCAGTACAGAACAGAACAGTACAGAGTTAGGTTAGCCCCGGGTCCCACGTGTCTCACCTAATTTGGGCAGGGAGTATTTGACTTTGAAGTAATCCTCATAGAACTGGAGGAGTCTCTTTGTGATGTGGAGAGCGTAGTCACCCGCTCCGCTCTGGATGGCGTTGGGCCTGGCATACAGCCGGATCTGGAGGGGAGGGAGGGAGGGAGGGGGGGGGGAGAGGAGAGGAGGGGAGGGAGAGGAGGGAGGGAGGGAGGGAGGGAGGGGGGGGAGGAGGGAGGGAGGGAGGGGGGGAGGGAGAGGAGGGAGGGAGAGGAGGGAGGGAGGGAGGGAGGGAGGGAGGGAGGGAGGGAGGGAGGGAGGGAGGGAGGGAGGGAGGGAGGGAGGGAGGGAGGGAGGGAGGGAGGGAGGGAGGGAGGGAGGGAGGGGGGGAGGAGGGAGGGAGGGAGGGGGGGAGGGAGGGAGGGAGGGAGGGAGGGAGGGAGGAAGGAAGGAAGGAAGGAAGGAAGGAAGGAAGGAAGGAAGGAAGGAAGGAAGGAAGGAAGGAAGGAAGGAAGGAAGGAAGGAAGGAAGGAAGGAAGGAAGGCAAAAAGAATGAGAGGATGTGAAGGAGGGAAATAAAGCACTGGTTCAGTTCTGTCGTTCTACTGCAGTCGACACACACACACACACACACACACACACACACACACACACACACACGTTCCCTTTGGTCCACATTGTTTCATTAGTTTGTTAGTCCTCATGCAGCATCACAGGGAATTACTCTGTTAACTGTCTGCTGCCACTCAGCTGATTTGAAGCTGCTGTCTCTGGAGCCCGTGGGAACTGAATGCTACAGCATTAGGTCTGTATGTGTGTGCGTTTGTTTGTGAGTGCGCCTGAGCGTGTGTGTGTGTGTGTGTTTGTGAGTGTGTTTGTCTGTGTGTTTGTGAGTGCGTATGAGTGTGTGTGTCCTAGCGTGTGTGTGTGGGCGTGTGGGTGTGTTTGTGTGTGTTTGTGAGTGCGTCCGAGCGTGTGTGCGTGCGTGAGTGTGTTTGTGTGTGTGTGTTTGTGAGCGTGTGCGTGCGTGAGTGTGTTTGTGAGTGTGTCCGAGCGTCCGAGCGTGTGTGCGTGCGTGAGTGTGTGTGTGTGTGTGTGTGTGTGTACTGTAAGTGTTCTGAACAAGTATTTCCGGTAACTAGCTCATCTAGACTCTTCAATAGGCCTGGAGGAGCCATGGTCATGTGGGTAGCAGGTTGGGACAGTAACCGAAACGTCGCTGGTTCGAATCCCCATGGAGGCTCCTCGTAGTTCAATGGTGATGTCATGGAGGCTCTAAGTAGTTCTATGATGATGATGATGATGATGATGTCATGGAGGCTCGAAGTAGTTCTATGATGATGATGATGTCATGGACGATCTAAATAGTTCCATGATGATGATGATGTCATGGAGGCTCTAAGTAGTTCTATGATTTTGATGTCATGGAGGCTCTAAGTAGTTCTATGATGATGATGTCATGGAGGCTCTAAGTAGTTCTATGATGATGATGTCACGGAGGCTCTAAGTAGTTTTATGATGATGATGTCATGGAGGCTCTAAGTAGTTCTATGATGATGATGTCACGGAGGCTCTAAGTAGTTCTATGATGATGATGTCATGGAGGCTCTAAGTAGTTCTATGATGATGATGTCATGGAGGCTCTAAGTAGTTCTATGATGATGATGTCACGGAGGCTCTAAGTAGTTTTATGATGATGATGTCATGGAGGCTCTAAGTAGTTCTATGATGATGTCATGGAGGCTCTAAGTAGTTCTATGATGATGATGTCACGGAGGCTCTAAGTAGTTATACGATGATGATGTCATGGAGGCTCTAAGTAGTTATACGATGATGATGTCATGGTGGCTCTAAGTAGTTCTATGATGATGATGTCACGGAGGCTCCAAGTAGTTATACGATGATGATGTCATGGAGGCTCTAAGTAGTTCTATGATGATGTCATGGAGGCTCTAAGTAGTTCTATGATGATGATGTCACGGAGGCTCCAAGTAGATAACTGATGTTAACATCAACATAGAACCATGGAACTATATGTTGTTCCTGCGTGTGTATGTCGACAGAGAGAGCGAGGGAGGGTAGCGAGATGTCCCTTAGTTTGACATCCTGTGGTAAGAGTGATCGCTACTCTCAGCGTCGCCGGCGAGGAACAGGCTGATGCATGATGTCGTCGATGTGGACATCCATCCACACGAACACACGCATGCAAACACCCACATACACCCCCCCTCCCCCCTACCCACCACACACACACACATAACCCCCCTCCCCCTACCCACCACTACCACCACCACCACACACACACACACACACACAACATACACACATACCCCCCTCTCCCCCACCCACCACTACTACCACCACACACACACACACACACACACACACACACACACACACACACACACACACACACACACAGTGAATGGTTGGTCTTACCAGTCTACACTACAGTGAGACAGAGAGTCACAATGCTAGAGGGTAAAAACAGCCTAACTGTGATGAACACACACTGAGTAATGTGGTGTTTCTCTTGTATGGTAAACAAAAGGACAATCCATCAATTCCTGTCAGTGCAGTAAACAGGCGCACGTATTATAGAGTACAGTAGTAACCATCACACCACCCACAGGGCTGAGTGATTATAACCATCACACCACCCACAGGGCTGAGTGATTATAACCATCACACCACCCACAGGGCTGAGTGATTATAACCATCACACCACCCACAGGGCTGAGTGATTATAACCATCACACCACCCACAGGGCTGAGTGATTATAACCATCACACCACCCACAGGGCTGAGTGATTATAACCATCACACCACCCACAGGGCTGAGTGATTATAACCATCACACCACCCACAGGGCTGAGTGATTATAACCATCACACCACCCACAGGGCTGAGTGATTATAACCATCACACCACCCACAGGGCTGAGTGATTATAACCATCACACCACCCACAGGGCTGAGTGATTATAACCATCACACCACCCACAGGGCTGAGTGATTATAACCATCACACCACCCACAGGGCTGAGTGATTATAACCCTCACACCACCCACAGGGCTGAGTGATTATAACCATCACACCACCCACAGGGCTGAGTGATTATAACCATCACACCACCCACAGGGCTGAGTGATTATAACCCTCACACCACCCACAGGGCTGAGTGATTATAACCATCACACCACCCACAGGGCTGAGTGATTATAACCATCACACCACCCACAGGGCTGAGTGATTATAACCATCACACCACCCACAGGGCTGAGTGATTATAACCATCACACCACCCACAGGGCTGAGTGATTATAACCATCACACCACCCACAGGGCTGAGTGATTATAACCATCACACCACCCACAGGGCTGAGTGATTATAACCATCACACCACCCACAGGGCTGAGTGATTATAACCATCACACCACCCACAATTATAACCATCACACCACCCACAGGGCTGAGTGATTATAACCATCACACCACCCACAGGGCGGAGTGATTGTAACATAGGCAAACTCATGTCCCAAATGGCACCCTATTCCCTATATAGTACACTTATTTTGACCAGGGCCCATAGGCTAGTGCACTGTGTAGGGAATAGGGTGCAATTTGGGACGCAGACATAATGATGTGAAAATTAGTTATAGCATGACAGCTCATCATCATCAACATCATCATCACACTAGTGGATGATGGGTCCTATAGGACATTATATGGATGATATTCTATGAAGATAATGATCCATGTTATTCTATGGAGATAATGATCCATGTTATTCTATGGAGATAATGATCCATGTTATTCTATGGAGATAATGATCCATGTTATTCTATGGAGATAATGATCCATGTTATTCTATGGAGATAATGATCCATGTTATTCTATGAAGATAATGATCCATGATATTCTATGAAGATAATGATCCATATTATTCTATGGAGATAATGATCCACGATATTCTATGAAGATAATGATCCATGTTATTCTATGGAGATAATGATCCATGTTATTCTATGGAGATAATGATCCATGATATTCTATGAAGATAATGATCCATGTTATTCTATGGAGATAATGATCCATGATATTCTATGAAGATAATGATCCATGTTATTCTATGGAGATAATGATCCATGATATTCTATGGAGATAATGATCCATGTTATTCTATGAAGCTAATGATCCATGTTATTCTATGGAGATAATGATCCATGATATTCTATGAAGATAATGATCCATGTTATTCTATGGAAATAATGATCCATGTTATTCTATGGAGATAATGATCTATGTTATTCTATGGAGATAATGATCCATTATCTATGTAGATAATGATCCATGTTATTCTATGGAGATATGTATCCATTATCTAAGGAGATAATGATCCATGTTATTCTGTGTAGATAATGATCCATGTAATGATCCATAATGATCCATGTTATTCTATGGAGATAATGATCCATGTTATTTAATGGAGATAATGATCCATTATCTATGGTGATAATGCTCCATTACCTAAGGAGATAATGATCAATGTTATTCTATGGAGATAATGATCCATGTTATTATGTGGAGATAATGATCCATTATCTATGGAGATAATGATCCATGTTATTCTGTGGAGATAATGATCTATGTTATTCTGTGGAGATAATGATCTATGTTATTCTGTGGAGATAATGATCCATTATCTATGGAGATAATGATCCCTGTTCTAAGATTCCATCCCTTTTTGACCCAGCTGGACGAAGAGGGGCAATAGCGTTAACATGACTTGAATTCTTGTAAACTGTTTTACAGTGTAAAGAAAGAAAGTTTTGCGTGAGGACTCACTTGCTTATTTTGTCCGTGTCTGTCTCTCCTTTCTCTGTTATTTCCTAGAGTCTCCTACAGTATATTGTAGCAGGTAAAGTGGTGGTGGTAGCGGTTCAACCTACTCTCGGGGAAGTGATGTACTGGTTGGCAGGGTGGAGAGAGGTTATGTGATGGGTCGTCCTCATCCATTACAGACACAGACTCTGTGTTAAGGTCAACAGACAGCCCTACTGCTGAGGTGTGTGTGTGTGTGTGAGTGTGTTGTGTGTTGTGTGTGTGTGTGTGTGTGTGTTGTGTTGTGTGTTGTGTGTGGGTGTGTGTGTAGCGTGTGTGTGAGTTAATGAGTGTGTGGCACCTGAGGGCCTGACCTGCTGGCCATGTAGGGAGGGAGGGAGACCTCGCCAGCATGCCAAATGGCACCCTATTCCCTATGAGAGCTCTGGTTAAAAGTAGTGCACTACAAAGGGAATAGGGTCCCATTTGGGACGCAGATACAGTGCACTTGGAAAGTATTCAGAACCCTTGACTTTTTGCACATTATTCTACTTATTAACATAAGAATTCAGACTGTTTTCTATGAGACTCGAAATTGAGCTCCGATGCATCCTGTTTCCATTGAACATCCTTGAGATGTTTCTACAACTTGATTGGAGTCCACCTGTGGTAAATTCATTTGATTGGACATGATTTGGAAAGGTACACACCTGTCTTTATAAGGTCCCACAGTTGACAGTGCATGTCAGAGCAAAAACCAAGCCATGAGATCAAAGGAATTGTCCGTAGAGCTCAGAGGATTGTGTAGATGCACAGATCTGGGGAAGGGTACCAAACCATTTCTGCAGCATTGAAGGTCCTCAAGAACACAGCGGCCAAACTGAGCAATCGGGGGAGAAGGGCCTTGGTCAGAGAGGTGACCAAGAACCAGATGGTCACTCTGACAAAGCTCTAGAGTTCCTCTGTGGAGATGGGAGAACCTTCCAGAAGGACAACCATCTCTGCAGAACTCCACCAATCAGGCCTTTATGGCAGAGTGGCCAGACGGAAGCCACTCCTCAGTAAAAGGCACATGACAGCCTGCTTGGAGTTTGCCAAAAGGCACCTGAAGACTCACAGACCATAAGAAACAAGATTCTCTGGTCTGATGAAACCAAGATTGCCAAGAGTCACGTCTGGAAGACACCTTGCTCCATCCCTACGGTGAAGCATGGTGGTGGCAGCATCCCTACGGTGAAGCATGGTGGTAGCAGCATCCCTATGGTGAAGCATGGTGGTGGCAGCATCATGCTCTGGGGATGTTTTTCAGCAGCAGGGACTGGGAGGCTAGTCAGAATCGAGGGAAAGATGAATGGAGCAGTACAGAGAGATCCTTGAGAGATCCTTGATGAAAACCTGCTCCAGAGCTCTCTGGACCTCAGACTGGGGCGAAGGTTCAGCTTCCAAAAGCACAACAACCCTAAGCACACAGGCAAGATATCGCAGGAGTGGCTTCGGGACAAGGTTCTGATTGTCCTTCAGAGGCCCAGCCATGATTTGTCATTATGGGGTATTGTGTGTAGATTGATGAGGGGGGAGAAAAACAATTGAACCACCCAGAGGTCAGACTGAACCACCCAGAGGTCAGACTGAACCACCCAGAGGTCAGACTGAACCACCCAGAGGACATACGGAACCACCCAGAGGTCAGACTGAACCACCCAGAGGTCAGACTGAACCACCCAGAGGTCATACGGAACCACCCAGAGGTCATACGGAACCACCCAGAGGTCATACGGAACCACCCAGAGGTCATACGGAACCACCCAGAGGTCATACGGAACCACCCAGAGGTCAGACTGAACCACCCAGAGGTCAGACTGAACCACCCAGAGGTCATACGGAACCACCCAGAGGTCATACGGAACCACCCAGAGGTCATACGGAACCACCCAGGGGTCAGACTGAACAACCCAGAGGTCAGACTGAACAACCCAGAGGATGATGTTTTTCACAATCATGTGACATTCGAAGATTTGGTCCTGTATTTTAAGCCTTTCCTAAAATAAGAGTTGTACGAAGGTTTCTAAGGATGGTGCTGGACCATCAGACAGAGAAAGGAAAGTTGACAGTTTGATGGAAAAGGTTCAAATCCAGGCCTGTCACATGATGGTGCAAAACACAGGGCCCTGTGTAGCCGGAGGGCCTGTCTGTTTCTATGGTTCATATTGATTGGTGGTAGCTGGAGGGCCTGTCTGTTTCTATGGATCATATTGATTGGTGGTAGCTGGAGGGCCAGTCTGTTTCTATGGTTCATATTGATTGGTGGTAGCTGGAGGGCCAGTCTGTTTCTATGGTTCATATTGATTGGTGGCAGCTGGAGGGCCTGTCTGTTTCTATGGTTCATATTGATTGGAGGTAGCTGGAGGGCCTGTCTTTTTCTATGGTTCATATTGATTGGTGGTAGCTGGAGGGCCAGTCTGTTTCTATGGTTCATATTGATGTTTCTATGGTTCATATTGATTGGTGGTAGCTGGAGGGCCAGTCTGTTTCTATGGTTCATATTGATTGGTGGTAGCTGGAGGGCCAGTCTGTGTTTATGGTTCATATTGATTGGTGGCAGCTGGAGGGCCTGTCTGTTTCTATGGTTCATATTGATTGGTGGTAGCTGGAGGGCCAGTCTGTTTCTATGGTTCATATTGATTGGAGGTAGCTGGAGGGCCAGTCTGTTTCTATGGTTCATATTGATTGGTGGTAGCTGGAGGGCCAGTCTGTTTCTATGGTTCATATTGATTGGTGGTAGCTGGAGGGCCAGTCTGTTTCTATGGTTCATATTGATTGGTGGTAGCTGGAGGGCCAGTCTGTTTCTATGGTTCATATTGATTGGTGGTAGCTGGAGGGCCAGTCTGTTTCTATGGTTCATATTGATTGGAGGTAGCTGGAGGGCCAGTCTGTTTCTATGGTTCATATTGATTGGTGGCAGCTGGAGGGCCTGTCTGTTTCTATGGTTCATATTGATTGGTGGTAGCTGGAGGGCCAGTCTGTTTCTATGGTTCATATTGATTGGTGGTAGCTGGAGGGCCAGTCTGTTTCTATGGTTCATATTGATTGGAGGTAGCTGGAGGGCCAGTCTGTTTCTATGGTTCATATTGATTGGTGGTAGCTGGAGGGCCAGTCTGTTTCTATGGTTCATATTGATTGGTGGTAGCGGAGGGCCAGTCTGTTTCTATGGTTCATATTGATTGGTGGTAGCTGGAGGGCCAGTCTGTTTCTATGGTTCATATTGATTGGTGGTAGCTGGAGTGACAGTCTGTTTCTATGGTTCATATTGATTGGTGCTAGCCAGAGGTCCTGTCTGTTTCTATGGTTCATATTGATTGGTGGTAGCCAGAGGTCCTGTCTGTTTCTATGGTTCATATTGATTGGAGGTAGCCGGAGTGACAGTCTGTTTCTATGGTTCATATTGATTAGTGGTAGCTGGAGGGCCAGTCAGTTTCTGTTCCTTGTGGTATTTTGATGCCTAACATTGGCATGGAGGAAAGATGGAGTCAAACTATATTTCCCTTTAGGTTACAGTAGAGTCATTGACAAGTGTCCTCCGTCACACCCTTTAGGTTACAGTAGAGTCATTGACAAGTGTCCTCCGTCACACCCTTTCGGTTACAGTAGAGTCATTGACAAGTGTCCTCCGTCACACCCTTTAGGTTACAGTAGAGTCATTGACAAGAGTCCTCCATCACACCCTTTAGGTTAGAGTAGGCCACTGAGAAGTGTCCTCCATCACACCCTTTAGGTTAGAGTAGGCCACTGAAAAATGTCCTCCATCACACCCTTTAGGATACAGTAGACCACTGAGAAGTGTCCTCCATCACACCCTTTAGGATACAGTAGACCACTGAGAAGTGTCCTCCATCACACCCTTTAGGTTAGAGTAGGCCACTGAGAAGTGTCCTCCATCACACCCTTTAGGTTAGAGTAGGCCACTGATAAGTGTCCTCCATCACACCCTTTAGGTTAGAGTAGGCCACTGAGAAGTGTCCTCCATCACACCCTTTATGTTAGAGTAGACCACTGATAAGTGTCCTCCATCACACCCTTTAGGTTAGAGTAGGCCACTGAGAAGTGTCCTCCATCACACCCTTTAGGTTAGAGTAGACCACTGATAAGTGTCCTCCATCACACCCTTTAGGTTAGAGTAGGCCACTGAGAAGTGTCCTCCATCACACCCTTTAGGTTAGAGTAGGCCACTGAGAAGTGTCCTCCATCACACCCTTTAGGTTAGAGTAGGCCACTGAGAAGTGTCCTCCATCACACCCTTTAGGTTAGAGTAGGCCACTGATAAGTGTCCTCCATCACACCCTTTAGGTTAGAGTAGGCCACTGATAAGTGTCCTCCATCACACCCTTTAGGTTAGAGTAGGCCACTGAGAAGTGTCCTCCATCACACCCTTTAGGTTAGAGTAGGCCACTGAGAAGTGTCCTCCATCACACCCTTTAGGGTAGAGTAGGCCACTGATAAGTGTCCTCCATCACACCCTTTAGGTTAGAGTAGGCCACTGATAAGTGTCCTCCATCACACCCTTTAGGTTAGAGTAGGCCACTGATAAGTGTCCTCCATCACACCCTTTAGGTTAGAGTAGGCCACTGAGAAGTGTCCTCTGTCCCACTCTAATTATGTAAAGATTGTTGCCTAGCTAATTCTCTACCAATGGTTAAGCTTCTGGTCGAGCGGTTGGCGCCGGAACGACGGGGAAAAAGAGCAGAACAGGCGGTTATATTCTGCCACGTGAACACGCCAGGGTTTTAGTCTAATCAGGCACTGGGCCTCAGCTGTAGTAACACCTCCTTAGGCTGCATCTAAAGCTGGCTGCAATATGCACACACACACACACACACACACACACACACACACACACACACACACACACACACACACACACACACACACACACACACACACACACACACACACACACAAGACCAAACACACACACACACACACACACAAGACCAAACACACACACACACACAATACGGTCATGCTCCAATTCTGCCTGCCTTGTGTTTGGTGAAGGTTTCAACAGCCACAATGAGACATTTACATAACTGAAGAGCATTGTTACCATGTAGAGTAGAGTTACCATGTAGAGTAGAGTTACCATGTAGAGTAGAGTTACCATGTAGAGTAGAGTTACCATGTAGAGTAGAGTTACCATGTAGAGCATTGTTACCATGTAGAGTAGAGTTACAATGTAGAGTAGAGTTACCATGTAGAGTAGAGTTACCATGTAGAGCAGAGTTACCATGTAGAGCAGAGTTACCATGTAGAGTAGAGTTACCATGTAGAGTAGAGTTACCATGTAGAGTAGAGCAGAGTTACCATGTAGAGTAGAGTTACCATGTAGAGTAGAGTTACCATGTAGAGTACAGTTACCATGTAGAGTAGAGTTACCATGTAGAGCAGAGTTACCATGTAGAGTAGTTACCATGTAGAGTACAGTTACCATGTAGAGTAGAGTTACCATGTAGAGTAGAGCAGAGTTACCATGTAGAGTAGAGTTACCATGTAGAGTAGAGTTACCATGTAGAGTAGAGTTACCATGTAGAGTAGAGTTACCATATAGAGTAGAGTTACCATGTAGCCTCTACCTATACCAAGCCATGTAGCCTCCAGCTCTGGTTCTTCTGCAGACAGTACATCTCTGAGGGGAGAACCATGCCTCTCTCCTCTCTACAACAGACAGTACATCTCTGAGAGGAGTACCAGACTCCTCTCCTCTCTACAACAGACAGTAAATCTCTGAGAGGAGTACCAGACTCCTCTCCTCTCTACAACAGACAGTACATCTCTGAGAGGAGTACCAGGCTCCTCTCCTCTCTACAACAGACAGTACATCTCTGAGAGGAGTACCAGACTCCTCTCCTCTCTACAACAGACAGTAAATCTCTGAGAGGAGTACCAGACTCCTCTCCTCTCTACAACAGACAGTACATCTCTGAGGGGAGAACCAGACTCCGCTCCTCTCCTCTCTACAGTAGACAGTACATCTCTGAGGGGAGAACCATGCCTCTCTCCTCTCTACAATAGACAGTACATCTCTGAGGGGAGAACCAGACTCTGCTCCTCTCCTCTCTACAGTAGACAGTACATCTCTGAGGGGAGAACCATGCCTCTCTCCTCTCTACAACAGACAGTACATCTCTGAGAGGAGTACCAGGCTCTTCTCCTCTCTACAGTAGACAGTACATCTCTGAGAGGAGTACCAGGCTCCTCTCCTCTCTACAGTAGACAGTACATCTCTGAGAGGAGTACCAGGCTCCTCTCCTCTCTACAACAGACAGTACATATCTGAGGGGAGAACCAGGCTCCTCTCCTCTCTACAACAGACAGTACATCTCTGAGAGGAGTACCAGGCTCCTCTCCTCTCTACAGTAGACAGTACATCTCTGAGAGGAGTACCAGGCTCCTCTCCTCTCTACAACAGACAGTACATATCTGAGGGGAGAACCAGGCTCCTCTCCTCTCTACAGTAGACAGTACATCTCTGAGAGGAGTACCAGGCTCCTCTCCTCTCTACAGTAGACAGTACATCTCTGAGAGGAGTACCAGGCTCTTCTCCTCTCTACAGCAGACAGTAAATCTCTGAGTGGAGTACCAGGCTCCTCTCCTCTCTACAGCAGACAGTAAATCTCTGAGTGGAGTACCAGGCTCCTCTGAGGAGAGTGCCAAGCCTGACACCACTTCAATGTTAAAGCACATCATTGTTGTAGGCCAGTGCAGTGTTCTTTAGCTTCCTGACACTGAGACTAGAATATCTGAGTCCCAAATTGCACCCTATTTGCTGTATAGAGCACTATTTTTGACCAGAGCCGTATGGGCCCTATGGGTCCTATTCAAAAGTAGTGCACTATATAGGGAATATGGCTCTGGTCTAAAGTAGTGCACTATATAGGGAATAGGGCTCTGGTCTAAAGTAGTGAACTGTGTAGGGAATAGGGCCCTAGTCTAAAGAAGTGTACTATATAGGGAATAGGGCCCTAGTCTAAAGTAGTGCACTATATAGGGAATAGGGCCCTGGTCTAAAGTAGTGAACTGTATAGGGAATAGGGCTCTGGTCTAAAGTAGTGCACTATATAGGGAATAGGGCTCTGGTCTAAAGTAGTGCACTGTATAGGGAATAGGGTGTCATTTTGGACACAAGCCCAGAATGTGATAAGGATAAGGAATGTGATAAGGAACCTGGAGCTCAGCTTTCTGACTTGTGAAATGTCTGTTCTCTTTCCTACTCTGAGGAATATCTGGTGTTTCAGTAGTGTATGTTATAACAGTAGATGATGCAGTACGATAGTAGATTCATTCACCTGTAGGGATGAACCATGAGCTATGGGGTGTGTTCTACCAAACCCCATCGTGAAAACATGAACCTGAGTTAGTGCATGCATCTCCAGTGTGATGCTCTAGGCAGTGTGTCAGGGTGCTCCAGTGTGATGCTCTAGGCAGTGTATCAGGGTGCTCCAGTGTGATGCTCTAGGCAGTGTGTCAGGGTGTTCCAGTGTGATGCTCTAGGCAGTGTGTCAGGGTGCTCCAGTGTGATGCTCTAGGCAGTGTGCCAGGGTGCTCCAGTGTGATGCTCTAGGCAGTGTGTCAGGGTGCTCCAGTGTGATGCTCTAGGCAGTGTGTCAGGGTGCTCCAGTGTGATGCTCTAGGCAGTGTGTCAGGGTGCTCCAGTGTGATGCTCTAGGCAGTGTGCCAGGGTGCTCCAGTGTGATGCTCTAGGCAGTGTGTCAGGGTGCTCCAGTGTAATGCTCTAGGCAGTGTGTCAGGGTGCTCCAGTGTGATGCTCTAGGCAGTGTGTCATGGTGCTCCAGTGTGATGCTCTAGGCGGTGTGTCAGGGTGCTCCAGTGTGATGCTCTAGGCGGTGTGTCATGGTGCTCCAGTGTGATGCTCTAGGCGGTGTGTCAGGGTGCTCCAGTGTGATGCTCTAGGCGGTGTGTGAGGGTGCTCCAGTGTGATGCTCTAGGCAGTGTGTGAGGGTGCTCCAGTGTGATGCTCTAGGCAGTATGTCAGGGTGCTCCAGTGTGATGCTCTAGGCAGTGTGTCAGGGTGCTCCAGTGTGATGCTCTAGGCAGTGTGTCATGGTGCTCCAGTGTGATGCTCTAGGCAGTGTGTCATGGTGCTCCAGTGTGATGCTCTAGGCGGTGTGTCAGGGTGCTCCAGTGTGATGCTCTAGGCGGTGTGTCATGGTGCTCCAGTGTGATGCTCTAGGCGGTGTGTCAGGGTGCTCCAGTGTGATGCTCTAGGCGGTGTGTCAGGGTGCTCCAGTGTGATGCTCTAGGCAGTGTGTGAGGGTGCTCCAGTGTGATGCTCAAGGCAGTATGTCAGGGTGCTCCAGTGTGATGCTCTAGGCAGTGTGTCAGGGTGCTCCAGTGTGATGCTCTAGGCAGTGTGTCATGGTGCTCCAGTGTGATGCTCTAGGCAGTGTGTCATGGTGCTCCAGTGTGATGCTCTAGGCGGTGTGTCAGGGTGCTCCAGTGTGATGCTCTAGGCAGTGTGTCAGGGTGCTCCAGTGTGATGCTCTAGGCAGTGTGTCAGGGTGCTCCAGTGTGATGCTCTAGGCAGTGTGTCAGGGTGCTCCAGTGTGATGCTCTAGGCAGTGTGTCAGGGTGCTCCAGTGTGATGCTCTAGGCAGTGTGTCATGGTGCTCCAGTGTGATGCTCTAGGCGGTGTGTCAGGGTGCTCCAGTGTGATGCTCTAGGCAGTGTGTCATGGTGCTCCAGTGTGATGCTCTAGGCAGTGTGTCATGGTGCTCCAGTGTGATGCTCTAGGCAGTGTGTCATGGTGCTCCAGTGTGATGCTCTAGGCAGTGTGTCAGGGTGCTCCAGTGTAATGCTCTAGGCAGTGTGTCAGGGTGCTCCAGTGTGATGCTCTAGGCAGTGTGTCAGGGTGCTCCAGTGTGATGCTCTAGGCAGTGTGTCAGGGTGCTCCAGTGTGATGCTCTAGGCAGTGTGTCATGGTGCTCCAGTGTGATGCTCTAGGCGGTGTGTCATGGTGCTCCAGTGTGATGCTCTAGGCGGTGTGTCAGGGTGCTCCAGTGTGATGCTCTAGGCAGTGTGTCAGGGTGCTCCAGTGTGATGCTCTAGGCAGTGTGTCAGGGTGCTCCAGTGTGATGCTCTAGGCAGTGTGTCAGGGTGCTCCAGTGTGATGCTCTAGGCAGTGTGTCAGGGTGCTCCAGTGTGATGCTCTAGGCAGTGTGTCAGGGTGCTCCAGTGTGATGCTCTAGGCAGTGTGTCAGGGTGCTCCAGTGTGATGCTCTAGGCAGTGTGTCAGGGTGCTCCAGTGTAATGCTCTAGGCAGGGCTATTCTCTGTAGAGCAGTGTGTCACTGTGCTAACATGACAACCGTCTGATACAGTAGACCAGACAGGCTCATCACAACGGCCAACAAACTGAAATAAAACAGCCTCTCTTGTCACTAACACTGCCGTTGCTGATACCTGTTTGTTTTGGGGAGGAGGAGTTCTGCTTTACGATATGTGGTTCTCAGCTAGCTACCCTTAAGACGAACACACGCTGAGTCACTCTGGGTAAAGTGTAAATGTAAGTCTTTAATTCTTTCTATTTGTTTTTCATTGATACAAACAGAACCAGCTTTGGTTTATTTGTTCTGTACGACTCTGAACATGGAGAAGAAGAAAGAAGTAATTTGTATTACTCAGCCCCCTCAAAGCCAACCTGGTGTCCCTGGAGGAGTTCAAAGGTCAAATGGAACAACAGGTTGTTAAGACATGTAGTTGTTGTCTCTAGATGTCACCCGATGTCACTAGTTTTAGTTGCCTGATGTAAAGAAACATGTTGTTTAATCTATTGTTGATACTGTAAGGACCCTGTCATTTCACGTAATGCCCTATAATGTTTTTCTGACTTGTGTACATGGTTTACTGACGTGCTGCTTATTATACTGATCGATCTCTGTCAGTAATGTCATGTGACTGTCTGTCTGGTTGGTTGTCATGTGACTGTCTGTCTGGTTGGTTGTGATGTGACGGTCTGTCTGGTTGGTTGTCATGTGACTGTCTGTCTGGTTGGTTGTCATGTGACTGTCTGTCTGGTTGGTTGTCATGTGACTGTCTGTCTGGTTGGTTGTCATGTGACTGTCTGTCTGGTTGTCATGTGACTGTCTGTCTAGTGGATGTCATGTGACTGTCTGTCTGTCTGGTTGGTTGTCATGTGACTGTCTGCCTGTCTGGTTGTCATGTGACTGTCTGTCTGTCTGGTTGTCATGTGACTGTCTGAAACTGATGTGTTAATGCTGCTGTCTTGGTTCAGGTCTCTCTTGAAAACTAGATGTTTATTTCAATGCCCAACCTGGTTAACACTCGGAGCGCCGGAATTCCATATCTACTAGAATGGTCATGACGGTAATTCTGACCCTAGCTTTCTGAATACCTGAGGCCAGGTTGGTGGCCACATTCATCTGATTGGTTATTATTATGATTGATTGTTATTTCAATTGTGTAGATATTCCATAAAATATAATAAATTGCTAAAATAATGCATTTCTTATGTTAAAATATGTCATAAGAAACCTTAGGACACCAAATGTAAATTGCAGTCTGTGAGACAATGTATTGATTGATTCAGATGCGTGTGGACCGTAAAGTACTAAAATAAGACAATAATATATTTTCTGACTGTAAGACAAAATTAGAATTGAAATTCATATTATGTTGTGTTGTTGTTTTAAAGGTTTAAAAATACAGAGATGAAACATTGAACAAAGCAGTTTCATTGCGTCAATCTGCCCGTCAACAAAGGCAAATATATGTCATTAAAATGCTGTAAATGAGCTGATACATGAAGCAAGCACAGCAATACAACTCAGTACAACAAAATAAACATAAACATATATATTTAAACAAATATATATTCATATATATATATATATATATATATATATATACAGTTGAAGTCGGAAGTTTACATACACTTAGGTTGGAGTCAATTAAACTCGTTTTTTAACCACTCCACAAATGTCTTGTTAACAAACTATAGTTTTGACAAGTCGGTTAGGACATCTACTTTGTGGTTGACACAAGTCATTTTTCCAAAAATAGTTTACAGACAGATTATTTCACTTATCACAATTCCAGTGGGTCAGAAGTTTACATACACTAAGTTGACTGTGCCTTTAAACAGCTTGGAAAATTCCAGAAAATGATGTCATGGCTGTAGAAGCTTCTGATAGGCTAATTGACATCATGTGAGTCAATTGGAGGTGTACCTGTGGATGTATTTCAAGCCCTACCTTCAAACTCAGTGCCTCTTTGCTTGTCATCATGGGAAAATAAAAATAAATCAGCCAAGACCTCAGAAAAACAATTGTAGACCTACACAAGTCTGCTTCATCTTTGGGAGCAATTTCCAAATACCTGAAGGTACCACGTTCATCTGTACAAACAATAGTATGCAAGTATAAACACCATGGGACCACGCAACCGTCATACCGCTCAGGAAGGAGACGCATTCTGTCTCCTAGAGATGAACGTACTGTGGTGCGAAAAGTGAAAATGGTGGAGGAAACAAGTACAAAATTATCTCTATGCACAGTAAAACGAGTCCAATATCGACATAACCTGAAAGGCCGCTTAGCAGGGAAGAAGCCACTGCTCCAAAACCGCCATAAAGCCAGACTACGGATTGCAACTCCACATGGGGACAAAGAACGTACTTTTTGGAGAAATGTCCTCTGGTCTGATGAAACAAAAATAGAATTGTTTGGCCATAATGACCATCGTTATGTTTGGAGGAAAAAGGGGGAGGCTTGCGTGTCGAAGAACACCATCCCAACCGTGAAGCACTGGGATGGCAGCATCATGTTGTGGGGGTGCTTTGCTGCAGGAGGGACTGGTGCACTTCACAAAATAGATGGCATCCCCATCCCAGATCCGGGAGAATTGTCATCAACTACACTAATTAGCATAGCGCAACGGTCAAAAAATATTACTAGAAAATATTCATATTCATGAAATCACAAGTGAAATATATTGAAACACAGTTTAGCCTTTTGTTAATCACCATGTCATCTCAGATTTAGTCCAGCATTATGTCCAGCTAGCAGCAGGAAGCTTGGTCACGAAAATCAGAAAAGCAATCAAATTATGTGTTTACCTTTGATGAACTTCACTCACGAGACTCCAAGTTAGACAGCAAATGTTCCTTATGTTCCATAAAGATTATTTTTATTCCCAAAATATCTCAGTTTGTTGGTCACGTTATTTTGAGAAATCCACCAGAAATAGCGGTCACGACAACGGCCAAAAAATTTCAAAATTATATCCATAATATCGACAGAAACATGGCAAACGTTTTTTATGATCAATCCTCAAGGTGTTTTTCAAATATCTATTCGATAATATATCAACCGGGATAGTTGGCTTTTCAGTAGGAGCGAGAGGAAAAATAACCACCTCTGTCTTTTACGCAAGAATCACTCTGAGAGCCCTCAGCTGGCCACTTACGCAATGTAGTCGTTTACGCTCATTCTTCAACATAAAGGCGTGAAACTACGTCAAAATGCTGTAGACACCTTAGGGAATATGTAGAAAAAGGAATCTGGTTGATATCCCTTTCAATGGCCAATAGAGATGCATAGGAACACAACGGTGTCAAAACATGAGTCACTTCCTGATTGGATTTTTCTTAGGCTTTCGCCTGCAATAGTAGTTCTGTCACAGACAATATTTTGACAGTTTTGGAAACTTTGGAGTGTTTTCTATCCTAAGCTGTAATTATATGCATATTCTATCATCTGGTCCTGAGAAATAGGCGGTTTACTTTGGGAAAGTAATTTTTCCAAAAATAGTGCCCCCTAGTTTCAAGAGGTTATTAAAGCAACATCTCAAGACATCAGTCAGTTAAAGCTTGGTTGCAAATGGGTCTTCCAAATGGACAATGACCCCAAGCGTACTTCCAAAGTTGTGGACAAATGGCTTAAAGACAACAAAGTCAAGGTATTGGAGTGACCATCACAAAGCCCTGACCTCAATCCTATAGAACATTTGAGGGCAGAACTGAAAAAGCATGTGTGAACAAGGAGGCCTACAAACCTGACTCAGTTACACCAGCTCTGTCAGGAGGAATGGGCCAAAATTCACCTAACGTATTGTGGGAAGGTTGTGGAAGGCTACCCAACTTGTTTGACCCAAGTTAAACAATTTAAAGGCAATGCTACCACATACTAATTGAGTGTATGTAAACTTCTGACCCACTGGGAATGTGATGAAATAAATAAAAGCTGAAATAAATAATTCTCTCCACTATTATTCTGACATTTAACATTCTTAAAATAAAGTGGTGATCCTAACTGACCTAAAACAGGGAATATTTACTAGGATTAAATGTCAGGAATTGTGAAAAACTGAGATTAACTGAGATTGTATTTGGCTAAGGTGTATGTAAACTTCCGACTTCAACTGTACACATCTATATATATATATATATACACACAGGGCATTCGGAAAGTATTCAGACACCTTGACTTTTTCCACATTTTGTTACGTTACAGCCTTATTCTAAAATCGATTAAAACATTTATTTTCCTCGTTAACCTACACACAATACTCCATAATGACAAACTGATAACAGTTTAAATTGTTTTGCTAATGTATTAAAAATAAAAACGGAAATACCTTATTTATATAAGTATTCAGAACCTTTGACTGTAAATGGAGCTCCGGTGCATCCTGTTTCCATTGATCATCCTTGAGATGTTTCTACAACTTGATTGGAGTCCACCTGTGGTAAATTCAATTGATTGGACATGATCTGGAAAGGCACACACCTGTCTATATAAGGTCCCACAGTTGACAGTGCATGTCAGAGCAAAAACCAAGCAATGAGTTCGAAGGAAATGTCCGTAGAGTTCCGAGACAGGATTGGGTCGAGGCACAGACCTGGGGAAGGGTACCAAAACATTTGTGCAGGATTGAAGGTCCCCAAGAAAACAGTGGCCTCCATCATTCTTAAATGGAAGAAGTTTGGAACCATCAAGACTCTTCCTAGACCTGGCCGCCTGGCCAAACTGAGCAATCGGGGGAGAAGCAATCGAGCAATCGGGGGAGAAGAGCCTTGTTCAGGGTGGTGACCAAAAACCTGACGGTCACTCTGACAGAGCTTCAGAGTTCCTCTGTGGAGATGGGAGAACCTTCCAGAAGGACAACCATCTCTGCAGCACACCAATTAGGCCTTTATGGTAGAGTGTCCAGACGGAAGACACTCCTCAGTAAAAAGCACATGACAGCCCGCTTGGAGTTTGCCAAAAGGCACCTAAATGATTCTCAGAACATGAGAAACAACATTCTCTGGTCTGATGAAACCAAGATTGAAGAGTGGGAGACTAGTCAGGATCAAGGGAAAGATGAACTGAGCAAAGTACAGAGAGATCCTTGATGAAAACCTGCTCCAGAGCACTCAAGACCTCAGACTGGGGTGAAGGTTCACCTTCCAGCAGCACAACAACCCTAAACACACAGCTAAGACAACACACGAGTGGCTTGGGGACAAGTCTCTGAATGTTCTTCAATGTCATTGAGTGGCCCAGCCAGAGCCCGGACTTGAACCCGATCTAACATCTCTAGAGAGACTTGAAAATAGCTATTCAGCAACGCTCCCCATCCAACCTGACAGAGTTTAAAGAATGGGAGAAACTCCCCAACTCCCCAAGAAACTCATAACTAAGAAGACTTGAGGCTGTAATCACTGCCAAAGGTGCTTCAACAGGTAAAGGGTCTGAATACTTACTTAAATGTGATATTTCATAATGACATTTTTCACATTTTTGGGGTATTGGGTGAGGGGAAAAAAATGATATAATCCATTTTAGAATAAGTCTGTAATGTAACAACATGTGGATAAAGTCGAGGTGTCTGAATACTTTCCAAATGCACTGTATATACAGAACCTGTTAAAAGTTTGGACACACCTACTCATTCAAGGGTTTTTCTTTATTTTTACTATTTCTACATTGTAGAATAACAGTGAAGACATCAAAACTATGAAAAAACCCATATGGAATCATGTAGTAACCAAAAAAGTGTAAAAACAAATCAAAATATATTTTATACTTGAGATTCTTCAAAGTAGCCACCCTTTGCCTTGATGACAGCTTTGTACGCTCTTGGCATTCTGTCAACCAGCTTCACCTGGAATGCTTTTCCAACGGTCTTGAAGCAGTTCCCACGTATTCTGAGCACTTGTTGGCTGTTTTTCCTTCACCCTGCGGTCCAACTCATCCCAAACCATCTCAATTGGGTTGAGGTCGGGTAATTGTGGAGGCCAGGTCATCTGATGCAGCACTCCATCACTCTCCTTCTTGGTCAAATAGCCCTTACCCAGCATGGAGGTGTGTTGGGTCATTGTCCTGTTGAAAAAACAATGAAAGTCCCAATAAGCGCAAACAGGATGGAATGGTGTGTCACTGCAGCCGTTCACCTACTTTACGTCTCACAAAGACACGGCGGTCGGATCCAAAAATCTCAGATTTGGACTCATCAGACCAAAGGACAGATTTCCATCGGTCTAATGTCCATTGCTCATGTTTCTTGGGTCAAGCAAGTCTCTTCTTCTTATTGGTGTCGTTTTTTAGTGGTTTCTTTGCAGTAATTCAACCATGAAGGTCTGATTCACACAGTCTCCTCTGAACAGTTGATGTTGAGATGTGTCAGTTACATGAACTCTGTGATGCATTTATTTGGGACACAATTTCTGATGCTGGTAACTCTAATGAACTTATCCTCTGCAGCCAGTTTCATCATAGCGCTTGATGGTTTTTGCGTCTCCTCTGAACAATTGGTGCAGTGGTCTGCATCTGCATCTCAGTGCTAAAGGCGTCACTACAGTCACCCTGGTTTGAATCCAGGCTGTATCACAACCGGCTGTGACTGGGAGTCCCATAGGGCGGCACACAATCGGCCCATCATCGTCCGGGTTTGGCCGGTGTAGGGAGTCATTGTAAATAATACTTTGTTCTTAACTGACTTGCCTAGTTAAATTAAGGTTAAATAAATTTAAAAAACAGCTGATGTTGAGATGTCTGTTACTTGAACTCTGTAAAGCATTTATTTGGGCTGCAATTTCTGAGGCTGGTAACTCTAATGAACATATCCTCTACAGCAGAGGTAACTCTGGGTCTTCCATTCCTGTGGTTGTCCCCATGAGAGCCAGTTTCATTATAGCGCTTAATGGTTTTTGCGACTTCACTTGAAGAAACGTTTTCTGCATTGACTGACCTTCATGTCTTAAACTATTAATGGACTGTTGTTTCTCTTTGCTTATTTGAGCTGTTCTTGCCATAATATGGACTTGGTATTTTACCAAATAGGGCTATCTTCTGTATACCACCCCTACCTTGTCACAACACAACTGATTGGTTCAAACACATTAAGAAGGAAAGAAATTCCACAAATGTACTTTTAACATGGCACACCTGTTAATTGAAATGTACTCCAGGTGACTTCCTCATGAAGCTGGTTGAGAGAATGCCAAGAGTGTGCAAATCTGTCATCAAGGCAAAGGGTGGCTACTTTGACAAATCTCAAATATGAAATATACTTAGTTCAACACATTTTTTTGGTTACTACATGATTCCATATGTGTTATTTCATAGTTTTGATGTCTTTATTATTATTCTATAATGTAGAAAATAGTAAATATAAAGAAAAACCCTGGAATGAGTCGGTGTGTCCACACTTATGACTGGTGATGTATGTTGTGCTCATAGACATTTGACTAATTATTGGCTAAACGTTGTGTGTGCAATGTAGCCTGGCTCATGCTGTTTTAGTCTCTACAGACCACTCACAGTTAACACAAGTAATCACTAACTTCCTCGTGCATTTCCCACACAGAAACTTTCTGGCAAGTGTTGTAAGTTTTGTGTGTTTTGTTCTGTTTGCAATGCCTGCACACTTGGCACTGTCCCCGCTTCTTCTGTTGCTACTCTGGTGGAGTATCCTCCAGATGCTTCAGACCTGGACCTTGGGCAAGCAGCACAGCTTTCCCAGACATGTGGTCTGCTCTGAGTTCTTATGCTAGTTGAAGCGTATTCTCCCTCTGTGTGGCAGTTTCCGCCCGCAGGCCTTGTAGAGGATGGCAGTTTCCGCCCGCAGGCCTTGTAGAGGATGGCAGTTTCCGCCCGCAGGCCTTGTAGAGGATGGAGGATTGTCGTATTGCCCTGGAACACAATACAATACAACGTATGCTACAATGAAATGCTTACTTGCAAGTTCTACACAAAACAACGCCACAAAGAATCGACGTAAACACAGTGAGAAAAATGAATATACCTTCGTTGCATTGTAGTGGGTAACCGTGTTAGGCGTTTGGCTTTTGGGCTCCCGCGATGGTAACAGTAGGGTGCATTGTGGGGATGAGACAGACGTTCTTTAGTTGTTTACCCTGGTAAAGGGGCTGAATGGCATTCTCACTTTTCAGCACCTGTGTGATGAACAGCTCAGCCTGCTCCTTAGCGAAGGGAGGCAGCACCTGTGTGATGAACAGCTCAGCCTGCTCCTTAGCGAAGGGAGGCAGCACCCATCTTGCCTGGCTGTTTACCAGGCTGACTTCTTTGGAGAGCAGTGCTTTGGTGAGGTCAAGCGAGGTGAAGATGTTGTCCGTAGTGATGTTTCCTCCAGTTAAGGATCAATCAACTTCAGCACCACACTCTCTCCTCATCTTTAACCATGTTTCTCCTAGTCTAGAACCATGTCTCTCCTAGTCTAGAACCATGTCTCTCCTAGTCTAGAACCATGTCTCTCCTAGTCTAGAACCATGTCTCTCTTTAACCATGTCTCTCCTAGTCTTTAACCATGTCTCTCTTTAACCATGTCTCTCCTAGTCTTTAACCATGTCTCTCCTAGTCTTTAACCATGTCTCTCTTTAACCATGTCTCTCCTAGTCTTTAACCATGTCTCTCCTAGTCTTTAACCATGTCTCTCCTAGTCTAGAACCATGTCTCTCCTAGTCTTTAACCATGTCTCTCCTAGTCTTTAACCATGTCTCTCCTAGTCTAGAACCATGTCTCTCCTAGTCTTTAACCATGTCTCTCCTAGTCTTTAACCATGTCTCTCCTAGTCTTTAACCATGTCTCTCCTAGTCTTTAACCATGTCTCGTCTAGTCTTTAACCATGTCTCTCCTAGTCTTTAACCATGTCTCTCTTTAACCAGGTCTCTCCTAGTCTTTAACCATGTCTCTCTTTAACCATGTCTCTCCTAGTCTTTAACCATGTCTCTCTTTAACCAGGTCTCTCTTTAAACAGGTCTCTCTTTAACCAGGTGTCTCATCCTTTCCCCAGGTATTGTTGGCCACGTATTGAGTAAAGAGATGCTTTTGTGGGGAACAGTTGCTCATCCACGGTGATATCGGTACCTGCCTTGTAGCAAGCAATGATGTTCTCAACGAATTTCACCCACACCTCCAGAAACCAGGCCAATGTTGTCTTCTTGGAGACGCCTGCCTCAGGTCTTGCTCTTGTCAAAACGCAGGAATCTCATGATCTCCCTGTATCGATTCCGGGACATGGACTCTTTTGAAGAATGCATAGCCCAAGTCAGCCAACCAGAAGCTCTCCATACTCTTTGCGCTTTGGGCATCACAGATACACAACAGCGCATTTAGTCATTTAGTTGGACAACAGACATGTCCCACCAACTGTCACCTTTACACTGTGCACCACAGTCCTTGATGAGGTTCAGCATCCCGTGATCAAATAAACACAGGAAGTCAGTGAGCGCATATTCACTATTGCTCTTGGCGTGTGGTGTGAGTCCTGCAGCTTCAGTCATGACATTCTGTCCTTGTCGTCTCCCTACATTTTCACCTGGCTGCACAAGCTTCCAGACTGTTCCGTTCTTTCCCAAATCCTGTCTCTCAGGTAGTGGTGGATTTGGCACTGCAGGATTAATAACAAAAATATATGTAATTTAAACTTAGTTAGACTATTTCTAAAAAATACATAAAAACAAGTCTTTTTGGAGAGAATTGCCTACCTGGTAGGCCTACAGGTGTTGGCAGTCTGGGTGATGTTGTGGATGGCACAGGCGGAGATGGCAATGGTTGTGGATTCGGCACTGCTGACAATGATAATTGCCTGATTAGTTTATTATATTTCATAAAATATAGATGTGAATCAGGGCTAATCTTCTCTTCATACACACAACAATTACAATATTGCGTAACATCACAATTGGCTTGCATACGCAATACAACATGAGGACCTGCTAATAGGCTAATGATGATAGGCAAATTATAATAGGCTAATGCCAATAGGCTAATGACAATAGGCTAATGACAATAGGCTAATGTTAATAGGCTAATGACAACAGGCTAATGACAATAGGCTAATGATAATAGGCTAATGATAATAGGCAAATGATAATAGGCTAATGATAATAGGCTAATGATAATAGGCTAATGATAATAGGATAATGACAATAGGCTAATGATAAAAGGCTAATGACAACAGGCTAATGACAATAGGCTAATGATAATATGCTAATGATAATAGGCTAATGATAATAGGCTAATGATAATAGGATAATGACAATAGGCTAATGATAATAGGCTAATGATAATAAGAATATTCTCTTAATAATAATAACATTTGGCTAATAATAAAAACGAATAAAATAACAATAGTATTGTATTCTGATGCAGTTTCTCTAATTGTATTCTATTGCACCTGTATGTGTTGGAGGCTATTGGTCAATGCTTTTCTTATAAACTAGTTTACTGTAAGTCAAGCCAACAATATTGAGCAATCGTTTGTCCTATAGGGTAAATAAAAAGCTGAAGAAGACGCAAGTCCTACCTGGAACATCAACGGACGCAGACGTCTTGAAGTGAATGTGTCCCAGACGCAGTCTGTTGAAGTGAATGTGTCCCAGACGCAGTCTGTTGAAGTGAATGTGTCCCAGACGCAGTCTGTTGAAGTGAATGTGTCCCAGACGCAGTCTGTTGAAGTGAATGTGTCCCAGACGCAGTCTGTTGAAGTGAATGTGTCCCAGACGCAGTCTGTTGAAGTGAATGTGTCCCAGACGCAGTCTGTTGTGCTGGGGCTTCTCTGTGTCACTGTCAGAGTCAGGGACATCGGATGAGTTGTCCCTGCATCAGACTAAATGCCTCCCTCAGACTCTTCCATATCCTGGAGCGTGGCTAAAGCCTGCAGGGCGGTCAGCTTTCCTGACATAGCTAGACACCAGTTCGTTTTGATCAGACTACCTATCTGTTGTGTTTTATTCTATTGTATAATGCTTCTATTGTATTCTATTGTGTTTCTATTCTGTTCTATTATAATCTGTTCCAATTCTACCTTCTATTTTACAACTGTATTCTATTGATTCTAGTATTCTAGAATCTAAAGGCTAATTTCCTTCGTGCTCATTTGAAAGCAAGTAAACAGCAACAGTTGCTAAGCAACATCCAATGCCCGGAAACACAAAGCGGGAAAAAGAACTAAGGAATAGCAAGCAACACAAACAATATCTTTGCGGAAGCATACTGTGGGTAAAACATGCCTGAGGTCATTTTGACCAGCATGGGCCCTTTTGAGGTGCAATTTCTCAGAACGTTTTTGTCTTTTACGATTTTGATCTCAATGTGCTGCTAGACTGTAAAATACACATATTTAGAAAAAGTCTGGGAAAGGTGGTTTCAAATTACAACATTGAAAAAGGTCAGATTGACCGTCTTGCCATTTCCAGTGTTAAATAAAGGAGAAATGAAAAGCAGTGTTTTCCCTCAGTGCAGCCTACTGCCCACTCTACTTCACAGCATTGATGCCAACTGCAACGCACACTGAGTAGTCTGCTACACGCTTCTCCTCGTTACACCTCCCCGGATATATGCAAGCCCTAAGTCCGTTCCTCATCCCCCCCTCGCTGCGCACGCACGCCACCCTCCGATGATGGATGAGTTGAGACCCGGCCGGTGTCGTCACGGTAATTTGATTGATGGGTTTAGTGGCAGTGTGAGGGGTGAGCGTTAGGAGGGGCGTTAGTAGGGGCTCTGTATGGAAATAAATGCTGCAGATATGGCTGGTCATTAAAGGTGCTGTTGAGAAGGCGATGTCCCTGTAATGAGGGATAGGAGGACTACAGGCGGCGTTGTGTGGTGTGTGTGTGTGTGTGTGTGTGTGTGTGTGTGTGTGTATGGAGATATTGGGCAATGCCCTTGGATAATGACAGTGGAAATGAATGGGGAGTAATTAAAGTGGGATGACGAAGATCATGATGGCGATGATGATGATGAAGGACGAGGAGGAGGAGGGTGAACCCAAGGTTAACAAGAAGGGAAGGTGGGAAAGTTGTCAAGATAACGAAGATAATTGTCTGAAGGAGAGGAGAGGACACCGGCTGAATACTGTTTTCAATAGCTAACATTGACTACATCCCAAATGGCTCCCTATTCCCCGTATAGGGCACTACTTCTGAACAGAGCTCTATGGGCCGTAGTGCACTTCATAGGGCAAAGTGAGCCATTTGGGACATCACCATTGTTGCTGTTCTGTAAATAAGGTCAGGCATGATGTCTCCTCTCTTCTTTGAAGCAGACAAGCTGCCAAAATGGTTCAGACACTGCAAAGCTTTTTGAATGGCAGCTCTCAAACTGGCACGTAGTATGAGGAGCTCTTTAGAAGGTGTTAGTAGTATGAGGAGCTCTTTAGAAGGTGTCTGTAGTATGAGGAGCTCTTTAGAAGGTGTTAGTAGTATGAGGAGCTCTTTAGAAGGTGTCTGTAGTATGAGGAGCTCTTTAGAAGGTGTTAGTAGTATGAGGAGCTCTTTAGAAGGTGTTAGTAGTATGAGGAGCTCTTTAGAAGGTGTTAGTAGTATGAGGAGCTCTTTAGAAGGTGTTAGTAGTATGAGGAGCTCTTTAGAAGGTGTCTGTAGTATGAGGAGCTCTTTAGAAGGTGTTAGTAGTATGAGGAGCTCTTTAGAAGGTGTTAGTAGTATGAGGAGCTCTTTAGAAGGTGTTAGTAGTATGAGGAGCTCTTTAGAAGGTGTTAGTAGTATGAGGAGCTCTTTAGAAGGTGTTAGTAGTATGAGGAGCTCTTTAGAAGGTGTCTGTAGTATGAGGAGCTCTTTAGAAGGTGTTAGTAGTATGAGGAGCTCTTTAGAAGGTGTTAGTAGTATGAGGAGCTCTTTAGAAGGTGTCTGTAGTATGAGGAGCTCTTTAGAAGGTGTTAGTAGTATGAGAAGCTCTTTAGAAGGTGTTAGTAGTATGAGGAGCTCTTTAGAAGGTGTTAGTAGTATGAGGAGCTCTTTAGAAGGTGTTAGTAGTATGAGGAGCTCTTTAGAAGGTGTTAGTAGTATGAGGAGCTCTTTAGAAGGTGTTAGTAGTGATGACAGTATTACCTCTTTAGAAGGTGTTAGTAGTGATGACAGTATTAACTCTTTAGGTGTTTGTAATGATGACAGTATTAACTCTTTAGAAGGTGTCTGTAGTATGAGGAGCTCTTTAGAAGGTGTCTGTAGTATGAGGAGCTCTTTAGAAGGTGTTAGTAGTATGAGGAGCTCTTTAGAAGGTGTTTGTAGTATGAGGAGCTCTTTAGAAGGTGTCTGTAGTATGAGGAGCTCTTTAGAAGGTGTTAGTAGTATGAGGAGCTCTTTAGAAGGTGCCTGTAGTATGAGGAGCTCTTTAGAAGGTGTTAGTAGTATGAGGAGCTCTTTAGAAGGTGTCTGTAGTATGAGGAGCTCTTTAGAAGGTGTTAGTAGTATGAGGAGCTCTTTAGAAGGTGTTAGTAGTATGAGGAGCTCTTTAGAAGGTGTTAGTAGTATGAGGAGCTCTTTAGAAGGTGTCTGTAGTATGAGGAGCTCTTTAGAAGGTGTTAGTAGTATGAGGAGCTCTTTAGAAGGTGTTAGTAGTATGAGGAGCTCTTTAGAAGGTGTTAGTAGTATGAGGAGCTCTTTAGAAGGTGTTAGTAGTATGAGGAGCTCTTTAGCAGGTGTTAGTAGTATGAGGAGCTCTTTAGAAGGTGTCTGTAGTATGAGGAGCTCTTTAGAAGGTGTTAGTAGTATGAGGAGCTCTTTAGAAGGTGTTAGTAGTATGAGGAGCTCTTTAGAAGGTGTTAGTAGTATGAGGAGCTCTTTAGAAGGTGTCTGTAGTATGAGGAGCTCTTTAGAAGGTGTTAGTAGTATGAGAAGCTCTTTAGAAGGTGTTAGTAGTATGAGGAGCTCTTTAGAAGGTGTTAGTAGTATGAGGAGCTCTTTAGAAGGTGTTAGTAGTATGAGGAGCTCTTTAGAAGGTGTTAGTAGTATGAGGAGCTCTTTAGAAGGTGTTAGTAGTGATGACAGTATTACCTCTTTAGAAGGTGTTTGTAGTGATGACAGTATTAACTCTTTAGGTGTTTGTAGTGATGACAGTATTAACTCTTTAGAAGGTGTTAGTAGTGATAACAGTATTAACTCTTTAGGTGTTTGTAATGATGACAGTATTAACTCTTTAGAAGGTGTCTGTAGTATGAGGAGCTCTTTAGAAGGTGTCTGTAGTATGAGGAGCTCTTTAGAAGGTGTTAGTAGTATGAGGAGCTCTTTAGAAGGTGTTTGTAGTATGAGGAGCTCTTTAGAAGGTGTCTGTAGTATGAGGAGCTCTTTAGAAGGTGTTAGTAGTATGAGGAGCTCTTTAGAAGGTGCCTGTAGTATGAGGAGCTCTTTAGAAGGTGTTAGTAGTATGAGGAGCTCTTTAGAAGGTGTCTGTAGTATGAGGAGCTCTTTAGAAGGTGTTAGTAGTATGAGGAGCTCTTTAGAAGGTGTTAGTAGTATGAGGAGCTCTTTAGAAGGTGTTAGTAGTATGAGGAGCTCTTTAGAAGGTGCCTGTAGTATGAGGAGCTCTTTAGAAGGTGTTAGTAGTATGAGGAGCTCTTTAGAAGGTGTCTGTAGTATGAGGAGCTCTTTAGAAGGTGTTAGTAGTATGAGGAGCTCTTTAGAAGGTGTTAGTAGTATGAGGAGCTCTTTAGAAGGTGTTAGTAGTATGAGGAGCTCTTTAGAAGGTGTTAGTAGTATGAGGAGCTCTTTAGAAGGTGTCTGTAGTATGAGGAGCTCTTTAGAAGGTGTTTGTAGTGATGACAGTATTAACTCTTTAGAAGGTGTTAGTAGTGATGACAGTATTAACTCTAGGTGTTTGTAGTGATGACAGTATTAACTCTTTAGAAGGTGTCTGTAGTGATGACAGTATTACCTCTTTAGAAGGTGTTAGTAGTGATGACAGTATTACCTCTTTAGAAGGTGTTTGTAGTGATGACAGTATTAACTCTTTAGGTGTTTGTAGTGATGACAGTATTAACTCTTTAGAAGGTGTTTGTAGTGATGACAGTATTAACTCTTTAGAAGGTGTTAGTAGTGATGACAGTATTACCTCTTTAGAAGGTGTCGGTAGTGATGACAGTATTACCTCTTTAGAAGGTGTTTGTAGTGATGACAGTATTAACTCTTTAGAAGGTGTCTGTAGTGATGACAGTATTAACTCTTTAGAAGGTGTTAGTAGTGATGACAGTATTAACTCTTTAGAAGGTGTTAGTAGTGATGACAGTATTACCTCTTTAGAAGGTGTTTGTAGTGATGACAGCATTAACTCTTTAGAAGGTGTTAGTAGTGATGACAGTATTAACTCTTTAGAAGGTGTTAGTAGTGATGACAGTATTAACTCTTTAGAAGGTGTTAGTAGTGATAACAGTATTAACTCTAGGTGTTAGTAGTGATGACAGTATTAACTCTTTAGAAGGTGTTTGTAGTGATGACAGTGTTGGTGGGAAACAGCAGCAGTCTACTCCACATGTCAGTATCAAGGTTAATCAATAGATAGACATACTAAAGGACAAAGTGTGCTATATCCTCAGACTTGATGGGTAAGTAGACAGGTTGTCGTGAGTTATGTCATCTTAATGTAGGGTTAGGTCATGAGGATACAGCTAGTGGAGAGAACAGGCTGTATGTCTCTGACTGCTGGACACAGTGTTTCTTTTGGAAACAGCAATGCTGTGTTTCCAAGACAGTTTTCCCCTTGGGCACAATAAAGTTGATCTTATCTTCTGACATTAAGTCCCCACCACTCCACTGTTGGACGTTAGAGAGCCTGTTGTGGCCTCACATCCCAATGAGGATGAACAGGATTCAGTCAGTCAGTAAGACTGTAACTCACCACCACTCCACTGTTGGATGTGTAGTTACAGACTACCCAGGGTTAAGGTTAAGGTTAGGCTAAGGTCAAGGTTAGGGTTAGGGGGTCACTAGTGTAACTCACCACCACTCCACTGTCAGTGGATACCCCTCTGTAGGTGCAGTTACAGACTACCCAGGGTTAAGGTTAGGGTTAAGGTTAGGGTTAGGGTTAGGGTTAGGCTAAGGTTAGGGTCAAGGTCAAGGTCAAGGTCAGGGTTAGGGTTAGGGGGTCACTAGTGTAACTCACCACCACTCCACTGTCAGTGGTCACCTCTCTGTAGGTAAAGTTACAGACGGCCCAGGCCAGGTAGTAGGTGGACATACGAGGAGTCCTGGAGAAGTGGTTGGTCACCCAGCCATCATCATCAGAGATGGAGGCCTCTACAGGCATGTTGGAGAGAGAGAGGTAGGACGCATCGTGTCCCAGGCTGACCCGGAACGTGGCCTTGTAGATGGGCTCATCAAAACACGGAAAGGCCTTTCTGGCGTGGGTGGGGGAGAACTGTGTCACCGCCATGTACCTGGAGAGGGGGGGGGGGGGGGGGAGAAAAGAAAGATAGGGGAGGGATAGAGAAGAGAGAGAGAGGGGGGGGGGAAGAAAGATAGAAGGGGCAGGAGAGGGAGAGAAGAGAGAGGGAGAGGGATAGAGAAGAGAGAGAGTGGAGGGAGAGAGAAGAGAGAGAGGGGAGAGAGAGAGGGAGGGAGAGGAAGAGAGAGAG
This sequence comes from Oncorhynchus kisutch, assembly GCF_002021735.2. Lineage (NCBI taxonomy): Eukaryota > Metazoa > Chordata > Actinopteri > Salmoniformes > Salmonidae > Oncorhynchus > Oncorhynchus kisutch. The sequence goes on from NW_022263132.1 coordinate 63,589, forward strand.
GGAGGGAGAGGAAGAGAAGAGAGAGAGGGAGATGGAGAGAGAACAGATTTAGAGAATAACAGTAAAACAGAGAGATGTAGAGGAGTAAAGGGAGAGAGAGAAAGAAAGAGAGAGAAAGAAAGAGAGGGAGGGAGAGAGGGGCGGGAAGAGTGTGAGAGAGAGGGGAGGAGGAGGGGGAGGGAAAGGGGACAGGGGGAGAGAGAGCAAAGAGTTAGTTTCACATTAGATTAGGAGATAAAAGGAACCTAATGGCCGAGAGATGTTCTATACTTAGAAAATAATAATTTCATCTTGACTATTGCCTTCTTGTCACCCTGGAAAACTGATGAGCTCTGAGTTCACGTTGAAACAGATAGAACCCCTGTTTTGGTTTTATATCACTGAAAGTGCTCCAGAATCTGTCACAGTGGAGTAAAGGCCGTACCAGTTTGTCTTTGCTCCGAGCAGAACTCGGCTGGGTGAAGTCTGTACTCAGGTTCTCCTTTACAATGCATTTGTTTGAAAAAAAACACAAGAAAAAAGCATCAATATTAATGTTTGTCCCTCTTGAGCTGCCGTAGCAACAACATAGCCAGTACACTTCCTAAAAATAGTCTGAATTTATCTAAGAATACTCAAGACATCTGTCATTTTTGCAGAGGAAGTCTTTGCAGAGGAAGCAATTTAACATCTAAATGTTTGACGCAGTATTTCTCAAGTGAAAAAAATATGTATGAAAACTAGTGGTCTGTCGTTGAATGACAACAAACACTTAATTGAAAAATCCCTATTGTTGACCAATCTCTGACGAAGGGGGTAGACACCAAAATGAACAAAAACATCACAAAATGTACAGTTTGGATGAACGGTTTCGACTGGGAAGCAGACAGTAAGTTTTAGTAATCGCAGAAACACGGGTGAAAAGTATTTAAAATACTTCCCAGTTGGTCGAGATTTTTCCTGTGCAAATACACTGACCTACAGAACCAGTCAAACGTTTGGACACAACGACTCATTCCACGGTTTCTTTATTTTGTACTATTTTCTACATTTTAGAGCAACAGTGAAGACATCAAAACTATGAAATAACACATATGGAGTCATGTAGTAACCAAAAAAGTGTTAAACATATTATATATATTTAGAGCCTGTAGGTGAGCATTTGTTACGGTTTTCTTCATCTGAAGGAGAGGCGGACCAAAATGCGGCAATCCATGTTTATTAAACTGAAGAAACACGAATCTAAATACAAACAAAACAACGTAACGAAAACCGAAACAGCCTCATACTGGTGCAAATAAACACAGAACAAGGACATCAGGACACAGAGACAGGAACAATCACCCACAAAACACTCAAAGAATATGGCTGCCTAAATATGGTTCCCAATCAGAGACAACGATAAACACCTGCCTCTGATTGAGAACCACTCTAGGCAAACATAGACTTACCTAGACAACCCCACTATACCACAATCCCAATACCTACGAAAAAAAACCAAGACAAAACACACCACATAATAAACCCATGTCACACCCTGGCCTAACCAAAATAATAAAGAAAACACAGAATACTAAGGCCAGGGCGTGACACCATTTCCCTGTAAGGTCTACTACACCTGCTGTATTCAGCATTTCACTGTGAGGTCTACTACACCTGTTGTATTCAGCATTTCACTGTAAGGTCTACTACACCTGTTGTATTCAGCATTTCACTGTAAGGTCTACTACACCTGCTGTATTCAGCATTTCACTGTAAGGTCTACTACACCTGCTGTATTCAGCATTTCACTGTGAGGTCTACTACACCTGTTGTATTCATCATTTCACTGTAAGGTCTACTACACCTGTTGTATTCAGCATTTCACTGTAAGGTCTACTACACCTGTTGTATTCATCATTTCACTGTAAGGTCTACTACACCTGTTGTATTCAGCATTTCACTGTAAGGTCTACTACACCTGTTGTATTCAGCATTTCACTGTAAGGTCTACTACACCTGTTGTATTCAGCATTTCACTGTAAGGTCTACTACACCTGTTGTATTCAGCATTTCACTGTAAGGTCTACTACACCTGTTGTATTCAGCATTTCACTGTAAGGTCTACTACACCTGCTGTATTCAGCATTTCACTGTAAGGTCTACTACACCTGCTGTATTCAGCATTTCACTGTGAGGTCTACTACACCTGTTGTATTCATCATTTCACTGTAAGGTCTACTACACCTGTTGTATTCAGCATTTCACTGTAAGGTCTACTACACCTGTTGTATTCATCATTTCACTGTAAGGTCTACTACACCTGTTGTATTCAGCATTTCACTGTAAGGTCTACTACACCTGTTGTATTCAGCATTTCACTGTAAGGTCTACTACACCTGTTGTATTCAGCATTTCACTGTAAGGTCTACTACACCTGTTGTATTCAGCATTTCACTGTAAGGTCTACTACACCTGTTGTATTCAGCATTTCACTGTAAGGTCTACTACACCTGTTGTATTCAGCATTTCACTGTAAGGTCTACTACACCTGTTGTATTCAGCATTTCACTGTAAGGTCTACTACACCTGTTGTATTCAGCATTTCACTGTAAGGTCTACTACACCTGTTGTATTCAGCATTTCACTGTAAGGTCTACTACACCTGTTGTATTCAGCATTTCACTGTAAGGTCTACTACACCTGTTGTATTCAGCATTTCACTGTAAGGTCTACTACACCTGTTGTATTCAGCATTTCACTGTAAGGTCTACTACACCTGTTGTATTCAGCATTTCACTGTAAGGTCTACTACACCTGTTGTATTCAGCATTTCACTGTAAGGTCTACTACACCTGTTGTATTCAGCATTTCAATGTAAGGTCTACTACACCTGTTGTATTCAGCATTTCACTGTAAGGTCTACTACACCTGTTGTATTCAGCATTTCACTGTAAGGTCTACTACACCTGTTGTATTCAGCATTTCCCTGTAAGGTCTACTACACCTGTTGTATTCAGCATTTCACTGTAAGGTCTACTACACCTGTTGTATTCAGCATTTCACTGTAAGGTCTACTACACCTGTTGTATTCAGCATTTCAATGTAAGGTCTACTACACCTGTTGTATTCATCATTTCACTGTAAGGTCTACTACACCTGTTGTATTCAGCATTTCACTGTAAGGTCTACTACACCTGTTGTATTCAGCATTTCCCTGTAAGGTCTACTACACCTGTTGTATTCAGCATTTCACTGTAAGGTCTACTACACCTGTTGTATTCAGCATTTCACTGTAAGGTCTACCTGTTGTATTCGGTGACAAATAAACTTTGATTTGATTTAGTAATTTAAAAAGTGTTAAAATAAAAAAATATTATAGATTTAAGATTCTTCAAAGCAGCCACCCTTTGCCTTGATGACAGCTTTGCACACTCTTGGCAACCAGCTTCACCTGGAATGCTTTTCCAGCAGTCTTGAAGGAGTTCCCACATATGCTGAGCACTGTTTTTCCTTCACTCTGCGGTCCAACTCATCCCAAACCATCACAATTGGGTTGAGGTCGGGTGATTGTGGAGGCCAGGTCATCTGATGCAGCACTCCATCGCTGCAGAATGCTGTGGTAGCCATGCTGGTTAAGTGTGCCTTGAATTCTAAATAAATCACTGACAGTGTCACCAGCAAAAGCACCCCCACACCATCACGGTGGGAACCACACATGCGGAGCTCATCCGTTCACCTACTCTGCGTCTCACAAAGACATGGCGGTTGGAACCAAAATCTCAACTTAGACTCATCAGACCAAAGGACAGATTTCCACCAGTCTGGCCCAAGCTAGTCTCTTATTATTGGTGTCCTTTAGTAGTGGTTTCTTTGCAGCAATTTGACCATGAAGGCCTGATTCACATAGTCTCCTCTGAACAGTTGATGTTGAGATGTCTGTTACTTGAACTC